>NC_056733.1:1384725003-1385010003 GCF_019279795.1 Protopterus annectens | reverse complement strand
GGTTTGCAGTCAAACCTTTCCAGTTCTGACAATAGTTTATTCAAAATAACCTTCTGTATCGTTTTTCTATTACAAGAAAGTAAATGTAGGGGTCTGTATGACTCTGGATTTGTCCTAGTCCCCTTTCCCATAAAAATGGGGTTTAACAAATGCATACTGCCAATCTTGAGGAATCTTGCCATTCTTACATAACCTTTTTTTTAATTTCTCCAAATCTTTTGGGTTTCTAATACCATGATGGGAATGGACCCCATCCCTAAGTTGAAGTATGATTAAAGTTCATGAAATTAGTATTGTTTCAATCTTTGATGTCAGCCAAAAGTGCTCCTTGCAGCACCTGCAATGTGCCCAGTAATGACTCCTGCAATTCATAAGGAATTACATGTATTGGTAACATATCTAAATACAATTGTAGATTATTTTTTTTATAAGATGCATTGCTCTTACTACTGTCTGGGTATTCTTCTTCCATATTGCTCTTGTTTTCTGCCTGCAGATCCTGGTATTTTATGACTTTGTGTCTCTCGCAAGACACTGAAGTCACTGGGTGTGGCGAGTTCAATGATCAATGCTGCTTTTGTCTTCTTTTCATGGCACACTATATCCAGTTTTCTCCCATCTATCTTTTGAACTGTTGGTAACGGGTGATCCCATGTGATGTAGACCTCATCATTTTCTATGATGCTTTGTGGCTCATATTTCCAGTGTTTTTCAGCCACGTCAGTATCATAATGTTTGCACAATGCCCATTGCAACAGTCTTGCCACATTATTATGCCTTTCAGTATACAGTCCATCTGCCATTAGTATGTCACAACCAGCTACGAGGTGTGGAACTGTTTCCAGTTCTGTTTTGCAAAGCCTACATTTGTCTGTTTCTTCCACATGTTCAATGGACTTTGTAATGGGTTCCTATCGACACCATATGATCGACATTTCAAGTGTTCGAAGGTTAAGTATAACGGCGCAGTTTGTGCAGAATGGGAGAATTTCCCTTTTCTGCACTGAAGTGCGATCTCGGAGTTGGTATATTTAAGTAGGGGGGGGTGGAGGGGCTTGCCCCCCTGCCTGCACCGTTAAGGTAAGTTTTTTTTTGTTTTTTTTTGTTTTTTTATTATATATTCAAACTTTTGAAATTCGATCATATGCTGTCGAACATGTGGGAATCGAAATTTCAAAAGTTCGATTATATAATATAGACCCTGTAAACCATAATGTATGCAGCTCACTATCTTGCGCCGCCAATATTAACATTTCATCTCTTGGCTTGAATTCGCCTCTCCTTAACCATTCCTGCGTTTGATCTAGATCAACTTGAGGTTCTTCCAGACGTTTTCTACACCTGCAACTATAATTATGCATTTTCCACATTTCTTGCTTTCTCATTTGAACCTTCATCTTATATTCTTGTTTATTGGCACATTCAGTTGCTGCCTGATTTTTATCTACTTTTGATTTGATTTCCATTTCTGCTTGACGCTGATATGCTTCTGCTAGACTATGTAGGGAAGTCATCTCAGATTTATTCTCATGTTTCAAAACTTTCATTTCAAAGAGGCCCATACCTCCTTCTGAGCCTGGAATATATAATCCTGACATGCACTGATTTTTATAAATCGTTTGGTGAGCACGAAGCATCCTTCTTGTTTTCCTGTCTAATCTATCCAACACATTTTCTGAATAACAGACATAATGGTACTGTAAGTTCATGATTTAGTGTACTCCTGTCATTATTCCTAATTCCATCTCCTCCCTGTACTATGGGTCAAGTTTGCATACTTCTATTTCAATATAATCTAATTTAATTTCAGTATCTGAAATTACCATGATGCTACTAGGACAATGTATCATACCTTTTGTGGAGCCAAACTGTTTTACATGAGATTTTATAAATTTATTTAGAATCTGTTGCGTTTTGGAATCATGACAATTTATCGATTTGTTTGTCTTTATTCCTACCACATCTTATGCTTCTTTAAAATGGTTTCTTATTATGCTCAATATCTTTATATACATTTTCTTCAAATTATTCTTAATTTTGTCTCACACTACATGTACCAAGTTTATTTCAATTTTCAAAGTTATAGTTCAACCTTATTTCAATTTCTTGTATTTTTACCACTCATCTTAAGTATCTTGTTGTTATAAGTTCATAGGTGTGTACTAGGCTAATGACCACTGGGGCCTTTTTAAGCCTAGACATGCATCTCAAATCTCTGGCAAGTTCTGGTACCTTTGATAAGTGAAAGCAGGGACTTGGGAGATGAGCCATTTACAGGCTGTCTGTGTCCATTAGAGACATAAGTGCCAAACCAGGAATGAATTTCCTGTTCTCCAGTCAACTGTCCAAGTTACACTTGAAATAGGTTACAGAGTACCTCTGTTTCACATGGATGGGGAGCCTGTTTCAAAGAAAAGGTAGTCTATGGGATACATATTTGCCTCTCCAGCAGGTCCTATTAATATCACAGACACTGTTTAAGTCTTTAGAAAGGGTAATTCTGGTGCTGTTTGTTTTGCAGATATGCAGGAGGTCCTTCAGGGTGGGGTCCGACAATGCCTTGTAAGCCAGACATAAAGTTCCTCTCAACAGCCTCTAGGATGCAGAACACAGGGATAGGCCACTGAGGTGGTTTTCATAGGACATGTTACTTCTGCCCTGTATTCTTTTAGTGAAGAATTTCTGTAGATGTTCAAGCTGTTGGATATGCCTGGTTAGGTACATTAAATTGTACTCAGTGATGGTTAATGAATACCAAATACAGTGGAACAATGACCTCCTTGGACCTAGATGCCATACCTTTGTTTATAAATTGCAAGGGTAATTCTGGTGCTGTTTGTTTTGCAGATATGCAGGAGGTCTTTCAGGGTGGGGTCTGACAATGCCTTGTAAGCCAGACATAGAGTTCCCCTCGACAGCCTCTAGGATGTAGAACACAGGGATAGGCCATTGAGGTGGTTTGCATAGGACATGTTACTTCTGCCCTGTATTCGTTTAGTGAAGAACTTTTGTGGATGTCCAAACTTTGGACATGTCTGGTTAGGTACGCCCTATCGTACTCAGTGATGGTCTGATGAATACCAAATACAGTGGAACAATGACCTCCTTGGACCTAGATGCTATACCTTTGTTTATAAGTTGCACAACACAGAATGATTTCTACAGTACTGTAGTCAGGTGATTGTCAAAGGCTAGATTACTGTCTCTGTGAGTCCCAAAGTCACTGACTACTGGGTTGACTCTTAGCAGTGTGTTGTTAATATGATAGTTACCAGGACTTCCTGAAAGATACTATAATGCATTTACGGGAATTTAGTTTGAGTCGATGGCTCTGACAATCTATATGTCTGTATCAGCCCTTCCTGGAGAACATCAGTATCAATGGAAGATTCGATGACTGCTCCTAATCTGCAAGTGTTTGTAAATCTGGTCAGCTAGGATCCCCTGATGTTGGCCTTGAGAAGCAGATGCCAAAATGGAGTAGACTCAGGACCGATCCCTGATGGACTCTGCTGGTGACTGACCTCTTTATACAGTTAAACTCCCAAATTTTAACCTCATGGGCCCTGTCTGTGAGACAGATGGTTATCTGGGTAACATAACAGTATATACCTAATCTACTGAGTGGAGTATTGTGTCAAATGCCTTGGCCAGGTCAAGGCAGGCAGTGTAAACCATTTTGCCCTCTTTTGTTTTGGTGACCTTCTTAAAGAAGTCCACCGCATTGAGTAGGCATGACCTGTCCTTGATGAAACCAAACTAGGCTGAGTCCAGTGTCTGGAGTTTTCCTTTGTCATTATTGATCATTTCCATGATAATTATTTCCATGGCTTTGCATATGCAACTGGGGAGACTTATGGGTCTGTAGTTTCCAGGGTCTGTAGATGACCTGCCTTTCTACAGAGGAATGATGGCTGCTGTTCTCCATTTGTGAGGCACAAAGCCTGGTTGGAGGCTACAAACTGTGATTCCAGACGACCTGAAGAGATCATGCTTCATGCTACTTAGAAGGCAGCCAGGGATATTGTCTGGGTCCATTGATACAGTGTTTTTGGCATTTGAGAGAGCATTGAGAACCTGTTACCTAGTGATAGTAGTGGGAGTTATATATTAGATGGCATTTCCTGAGGGGAGGCTGAGGAGGAGAGAGGAGTAAAGCAAGAGCTGAATTTGTCTTCCAGTAGATTTGCTATATTTTCTGACTCAGTATAAGTGACTCTATTAATAATGAGCACTGCACAAAAGGTTACAGACACAGCTAAAGAATACATTGTCATTGTCCTTTCACCTCACATTTGGTTTTGGTAGATTTTATTTGTCTTCTGAGATGTTTTAGTTTGATGAGACTAGCCCGGTCAACAAATGTAAAATAAAATAAAATTAAATAAATAATAAATTATTCTACTGGGTGCTACACCTGCTAATTTTTGCCATGATTTTCTTCCTTCTGTTTTACGGCTTATTGATGTTGTGATTCCACCAAAATGGCTTGTTTCTTGAGTTTAGTTCTGTAACTATTCCTGTTGGGTATAGCTGCCGCTATGAAGCTATTAACATGCTTGTACAGAGTTTATGTGAACAGTTACACATAGGCAGTAATGTTCTCAGGGTTTAGGGGGTCTCAAAATTTTGCTTGGTTATTACTTATGAGTAGAAACTTAGTCTTAGAATAGTTTCTGAACACTCCAGGGTTAGCTGGGGTTCTGGGTTTTACTTTTACTTCAAAGGAAACCATTCTGTGGTCTGACATTACCAGGGAGGACATTACACTAAGGTTGTGCAGTGCTCTCCCACATTAGTGAGGACCAGATCCAGTATATTTGCACCCCTAGTTAGCATATAGACAATCTGGTTTACAAAATCCAGGAATCTTTGTGCCTGCACAACTGGCATTGTATATGATTCCAAGTTAATACTGGGGTAATTAAAGTCACCCATAATTATGATATAGGGTTAAATGGTGAGTATTTCCAGTAATCTCATCTTGCCACCCCCTTTACTTACGGACTCTCAATCATCCTACATCCCTCTTCTCATTCTATCTCTCTCACACTACTCTTTTCTACTCCTCTTCCCTATGCCTGCCTCACACCTTATCTCTCCCCATGGAATCCTTTCTTGCAACTATTTTCACTTGCCTCTTCTAATGTCCTCGTACCTTTCTATATGATGGTATGCTGCTATCCCTGTATGATAAGCCATCTTAGTCATCATGGCTAGATCTTATCCATAAAACTCCGCTAAGCATAATTCCATTGTCTCATCCATGTTTTGATATTGTTAACTGCATCTTGAAAGAAATGTTGAGGCATATTCTTGTATTCATGCATCTGTAGAAATGCATATATATTTATTTTTTAGCATTCCTTACATGGGCTGTACCTTTAAATAGTTCACTGAGATCAGTGAAACACCCCAGTAAACAAATATAAATAAATAAATAAATACATAAAATAAGTAAGCTTAAATATGTGTTATGGGTTTCCTGGGTCATAGAGGAAGACCTATAATTTGCAAGGAAATAGTATGGGATTTTGCCTATGGTGATTTGAACATGGAGAAGCTCAAGTGCATTGTCCTGTTTAACCAGCCTTCAAGTATATTTATTTTTGTAAATCAAGACACCTCCACCTTTAGTTTCTGCCTGTGTAGTAGCTGGTCTAAATGTGTGGAAAGCAATATAGCCTTGCATTGCCAGGGTTCTCTCTGTGGCTTTAAAGCAAGTACTGGTGACTGCCCAGACATCAGCATTCTCTAGGGTTAGAAGAGCTTGTAGGAAGTAGAGTTTATTGTTTAGACTCATAGCGTTGAGCAATAACATCTTTAGATTTTCTTGTTTCTATTTGCTCTGTTAGACATATTTTTAGTTTAGCATTGCCTAAAAAGGGCACTGTGGTGAGGACAATGTTTTAGCTAATATCAGACAACATAGAGGGGAAAGTTGACCATCTCCTTCCATGATGATAAACACTGCACTCCTTAGAATGACACCTGAAACTAAGCCAGTTATGAAAATCAGTCATCTTCTGTTCATGTTATAGCATCATACTTGAGGAAAAAACAAGAAAAACGGCTCAGGAAAAATGCCAGCGTCCACAAACAAGTATTTAATAAAATCAATGTCCTTTAAAAACCAATGTTGTGATGGAAAAAAGTCCAAAATAAGCCAAAAAACAAGAATCAACAAATACAAGTGTAAAGCGCTTTTCGTTTGTTAATATAAACAGACTTCTTCAGACAAATGCACTCTGTAAGTCAAAGGGAATTTAAATGCAGCACAAGTAGTCACATGACAGATGTTACTTAAAGTTAACTCTTTCAGAGTCAGAGCAGTGCTGACTTGCTTTTCACCTTTTAAAGAAAAAGACAATATGCAAAAAACAAGAAAACCTAACAACAAGTAATTTGAGTTAAACACAGTGGTTCAATGTGTTTCATGCATTGCATTCTAGTTATTTTACACTCTACTTCTCAAAAGCAAGAAGTGTATATGTGTATTACTACAAACCAGGATGTTATATCAATGAGCATTAACATATAAAAACATACAAATGCTAATGTTGAATGTGTTGTCAGTGGCTGTATGTAAAGTACTAAACAGGGCTACAGTTATGTCCCAGATGTATAATAAGTTTAAATATTGAAAGGGTGCCCATACGTGTAACGCTATCGCACTACACCCCCCCCCCAAACAACAACAATGTATTGAACCGTCTGTGACTTTCTCCTTACTCAGCCTGGTGAGAGGGACATCGCTATGTCTTACAATGGAGTCTCAAATGACCAGAATGATGGATTGTATGGAGGCTTGCCTTAAGGGCTTGGAAGCAGAAGCTCCACGAGATGTGGTTGTATGTGTTGATGTAACTGCTGTTCTGAAAGAGTGCATTCTGGACTGCTGAGGGTAGTTGTAAGTGTGCTTCATCTAGGAGGCCTTTGGGATTTAAGAAGGTTACATTTAAGTTCCTCAGCACATGTGAGTTTATATATCTGTTTCATACTGTGTGTTGGGTGCAGCATAACAACCTGACTGACACTAGGAGTGCTTTTATGTGACATTTTTGCCTCCAGTGACATTGTTTAAATACATCTCTCACATACTTTATCAGTTTGTTGAGAATTAATGATGCAGGGGTCTGTAGACTTGTTATAGCCTATTCCTGGTAGATGCCTTGAATAGCAACCAGACTAATCAAGTAGGTCCCACACACACACACACACACACACACACACACACACACACACACACACACACACATGCACAGACACACACACACACACACACACACACACACACACACACACACACACACACACACACACCTGTTGCCCAATCAGAAGAAGGAAGAATCAATGCTATATGCTACCTCTCTCACCATACAAATTCCAACGTTACACTTATCAGGCTTTCTGGTGATAATGTCACTATATTCCTTCACTCATCAGGAGCAAACAGAGGCACCAATCCCAATATGACTACTGAGAGGCAGAATCTGCAAAGACTGGTGATCTTGGACCAGGTATTGCAGATTTTAAAGGTAAGATGGAAAAAATGGGTTAATATTCAAAGAATTCCAGTGTTGACTGGGCAGTTACAGATTAAAAAGGGGTGACACAAGCTTTAGCAATCTAAGGGGAAAGCCACTAATTTTAAAAGAGCAAGGCAGACTGGACAGGGTGGGCACTTAGTATTCTGGCTCTATGGAATACAGTGGGAGGGCCAATAAATTTAAATAGATGAAAGGGGGGTGACTTCACAAAATGATAACTTTGTGTTTACGGATAGTAGTCAATAAGCAGTGGTAGTACAGTGGTAGCGATGTTGCCTCACAGCAAGAGGTTCTCCTGTTCAATTCTCGGCTGGAGTGCCTTCTGTGTGGAGTCTGCATGTCCTCCCCGCGGTTGAGTGGCCTCCGAAAGACATGTGTGAATAGGCGTGCCTTCGCTGAAGGTTGGGTGTCGGGCTGGCAACTCGGCACCATAAAAATCGACTGCCAATCATTAGCGGACCGGAGTTCCGCTGTGGTGACCCCTAACCGGGAAAAGCTGAAAAGACAAACAAACTGATAATAGTCAGTGAAAGAGGAGAGGGAAAGAAAAATGTTTTTAAATTAACATAAGGGGTGATTACCTAAACAGGCAGAAAGTTTAAAAACACAACAGCACCAGAGTGGGAGGGTAGGAAAAGTTTAATTTCTGTGTGACTCAAAAAAAAAAAAAAATCATTTTGGGTCTCTTTCATATTTTAAATATGCAAAAGAACAAACTAACCTTTCCCTCACGACAGTTTTTGGTAGAGTCTGACTGAGCTTTTTCAGTAAAGCCTACAGATATACTATTTTATTCCTTAAATACGGGGTTTAGTTCCTAGCTTCTCCCTCAGCTCACACGTAATTAACATTATGTGATCTGTTGTAATTTCTTTGTAACTCACAAGAGGCACAACTCAGGCACAACTCTGGTCTCTTTCCTAGTTGCAATAGAAAACAGAACACAATTAAAACACAGTGTAATAATAATACATCACAATACGTAAAATTGAAGAAAGCAATAAAGCATTATAAATTGCAAGAAAGCAATATAAGGAAAAATAAAATAAATGTTCCCACTCAGCAGTTTATGGTGGAGTACAAGTCAGCTTTTCCAGTAAAATCTTGAAATGTTTTATTTTACCCACTAAGTATGGAGTTTAGTTTCTAGCTCCTCCATCAGTTCACAGCTAATTTACCTTAGGAGACCTGTTCTAATGCATGTATGACTCACAAGAGACACAAATGTGGTCTATTTTCTAGTTTACAAGTATAACAGAAAGCAGAAAACAATTAAAACACAATATATTGAAAACATAAAACAATATGCAAGTCATGAGAATAAAGTAATATAAATTACATAAAAAGCCATATAAGTAAAAGGGAATCAAACTTTCCCTCACAACAGTTTATGGTAGATTCTAGTGAGCTTTTCTAGTAAAATATCCTCCTGACCTAGTGTGCCTAGATCCTGAAGTTAATTTTTTTTTTTTTGCATTCAAGCAATTTACCTTTTCAAAACGTGCCACATTCCTTCTGCAATTTTTCAAATGAATGCATAACTCCAATTACTTTAACTTATGGTTCTAGATATACAAACATTTGTTTGAAATGTGAAGATATAATTTCATTTTTTTAAATAGCTCAGGAAGCACCCACTGGAAGTCAGGGTACAAACTTAAAACAGATCCAGTGGAGGTAATGAGATACTGCAGGACATGGCAGTTCAAAATAATGTATTTAATATAAAGGATTAAAATATACTGGAAATGTTACATCTACAAATCTAGAGACTATTAGCATGATTTGCAATATTATTACACAATAACTGGTAAATTTTTTTTTTCACATTTGTAGATAAAATGAATTGAGATGATTGTTTTACAAAACTGTATATATATTATTAAAACTAACTACTTCAGCCAACTAAAAATCTCAGAAGTCAAATGGAAAATTATTTGATCTTTTATATGGTATGCGTAGTGGTGCTGCGGTAGCATTGTTGCATCACAGCAAGACGTTGTCCAGTTCGATTCTCAGCTAGAGCGTCTTCTGTGTGGAGGCATGCGTGAATGGGCGTACCTTCGTTGAAGGTTGCGCGACAGGGCTGGTAACTCGGCACGTAAAAATCCACTACCAAACATTAGTGGACTGGAGTTCCGCTGTGGCGACCCCTAACCGGGATAAGCCGAAAGACACAACAACAACTAAGGCAGTGCTTTCTATTCCAAATCACATATGATCCTGGGACAATGGGGAAACAGAATTTCAAGATGCTGAATATTGTATAAGTCACAAAAGTAAAGCTATATTATATTAATCTTGTATTAGTCTAAGTCACAAAAGTAATTACATATTAGACCACAAACTGAAGGCTAGGCTTACGTAGAGCCTTGGGCCGATAGCCTAGTACCTACCTATGAACCTATGAAAACTAAAGGAGGTGGTGTATCAATATTCATTAAAGCACTTGCTTTAAAACCTGCTGGAAAGCACTAGGAAGTCTTAAACTGATACAAGCACTCAATTCTCTTTGTTAATAAGGAGAAATTAATCGTAGGCACTAAACAGCCTATAATTGCAAAGTACCTTGCTAAGGTAAGGGAAAACAACTCTTGTACTTTACAAAAAAAAAAAAAAAAAAAAAAAAAAAAAAGCACCAAACCAGGCATGTCCAAGGGCCAGTTTCAGGTGATTTCTCCTGTCCACCTGGCGAATCTGGGCATACTGGGGCAATGCAGCAATTGCCTCATGTACACAGACAACCCACTCCTCCTACCCCCCCAACACTACAACCTGCGAGAGATGCACTTACATAGTCAAACTGAAAGCAAAGCTCTCTCCACCCAAGATTGTGCTAGACAGTCAAGAGGAAAAGGTTAACACCTGCATTACACCTCAAACAACACATAGCCCTTCAAAATCCACACCATCGACACCCACACATAGCAACACTAAACCCACATATGCGGAGGCCCTTAACAGTAACCTGCCCAAGCAACAAGGACCTCCGCAAACAAACACCAATCAAAACCAAAGTGTCACATAGCTCACAACACCAGTGTGCCACCCAACACAGCCCCTAAGGCAAGACAACGTACCCAGCACTTTAGTCATAGGTGACTCTATAGTCAGGCACACTGATGTCCCACTCACCAGGCTGAACAAGGAGAAAATTACAGTCAGCTGCCTGTCGGGTGCCAGGATCCACCACATAACCCATGCACTCAACTCTCCACAACAAGTACAAATATGACTCTGTCATTGTCCATGCTGGAGTGAATGACTTGAGATGTACCTCCTTGGACTACATGAAAAGAGACATGGAAGAGCTCTCGGATCATGTGGCCGAGGAAGGTATGACCCTAGCCCTGAGTAGCATCTTACCTTCGCCCAGAATGATACCACAGTATAAGGACAAAATGATTGACTTCAACAATTGGCTAAGCTTCTGGTGTCATTCAAAGGGGATCCAGTATCTGTCACTCTGGGACGACATGATCGACAGACCACAATGCTTTGCCAGAGAAGGTCTGCACCTCTCGCCCCTGGGATTCAGGTTACAGGCTAAGGCTCTTGCCACCCCTATAGTGCCTTTTTTAGGCAAAGTTCAAAGGACAAAACCACCACCGTAACAGGTACAAGCATGCAAAATCTGAAGGTAATGCTACTCAATGCTAGAAGTCTAAACCTCAAAATGCACTCTCTCAAGGCACTCCTAAAAATGGAGAACATCGATATCTGTGCAGTAACTGAGACCTGGTTCAAGGCTTGAGAGAGCACCCCTGCAATACCAGGCTACAACTCTTACCACACTTTTCGGCCACCAAACCAGGACCAAAACACTAAAGGTGGAGGAGTGTCCATATTCACCAAGGATATTCACAACACCAGGCTAGTTGCCCAACACAATGCATCTGAAATTCTTCAGGTGCAACTAACACTAGGTAAGACTGCAATCCAAATTGTAGCTTGCTACAGATCCCCCACCACGCCCCAAGATTCTCACTACACCTTTCTAAACATACTGGAAAATATTAATATAGAACTAAAGACCCTAATAATGGGTGATTTCAACTACCCTGCTATTAACTGGGAAAACTACATGTGTACCAACACCTTTGCCCAACGGTTCTTGGAATTCATAAACTCCAGTGCCCTGGATCAACTAATCCTTAGTCCCACCAGGGGTTCCAATATCCTATAACTGGTCATTACCAACATGGGAAATCGATGCTCCACACCTATGGTCACCCCCTCCTTGGTCAGGTCTGACCATAATCTAATCACCCTTGACATCCACATCCCACCCCCCAGTAAGGAAACCTCCGTAAAAACTTCTCCAAAGCCAACTTCATGCTACTCAAGTCAGAAGTGACAAACTTCATGACACCCATGCAGACGGGAACTGAAAGTTCGACTGCTGAATCCTACACTAAGGCACTGTACGAGCACATCCACTCGTGCATGAATCATGCCATCCCCAATAGAACCAAGACGCTCTCCTCCAAAAAAAGGAAGCCAATCTGGTGGTCCCTTGCCATAAACAAACTTTACAACAAAAGGAAGAAACTGTTGCAGAAAAGAGGAAAATCCCAGGATGCAAAAAACTCCCTTACCAGCCTCAGTAAGAAGCTGAGATACCTCATAAAATCCTCCAAAGCTAGTTACGAAAATAATATTGCCAAAGATTCCAAAGACAACCACAAGGCATTCTATAGCTATGTCAAGAATTTAAATGGCAATGCTCAGATCTGCTCTGAGCTACAACAGAATGGCATTAAATATACTGATCCCAAGGATATTGCCAATATCCTGGCAGATCGATTCAATGCAAACTTCACCCCCCTCTCACCCCCTAAAGGGCCCATCTCAATACTGAAAGATTGCCAAATTCCGGTAATAGCGGTCACACAGGTAAAAAACGCACTCTCCAAAGCTAAGAATACAGCGTCCATAGGAACAGACGACATCCCAGGCTGTGTACAGCATGAACTACAAAATGAAATGGCACCTCACCTAAGTGTCATGTTTAATCATAGCCTCACCTCAGGCTTTGTGCCCACTGAGTGGTGCACAGCTACAGTTATCCCACTCCACAAGGGGGGATCCACCTTGGATCCTGGGAACTACCGCCCCATCAGTCTGACGAGCCTGATCTGCAAGGCCATGGAACGTATTATCATGGAACTTATAAACAAAGACATTGACAACCTTCATACACCAAACCCCACGCAGTATGGGTTTGTAAAGGGCCGATCCTGTCTCCTGAACCTGATTGACTTCTTTGAATCAGTCTCCAGAGCCGTAGACAAGGGTAAGGTGGTCCACTCAACCTATATGGACCTCACCAAGGCCTTCGACACCATCCCCCACTCTGGAATCATAGATAAACTTACTAAGCTGGGCATTAATCCCTACATCACTCGATGGGTTGCCAACTGGCTTACTGACAGAACCCACACTGTAAAACCAGCCGACTCCAAATCCAGTTCCAGACAAGTGACAAGTGGAGTACCTAAGGGTTCAGTCCTGGGACAGCTCTTGTTTGGCATCTACTTCTCTGAAGTACAGGCCAACACTAAGGGACTCAGGCTAACAAAGTTCACAGATGACTGCAAACTGGGAGCCATTACTGAATCCCCAAATGATGTGGATTTTCTACAAAAGGGCCTTACAGAAACAGATGCTTGGTGCCAGAGCCATGGGCTGAAGCTCAATGCCAAGAAGTGTATAGTTATCCCCTTTGGGAAAAAAAACGTACACATGAATTACCACATAGGTGGCAGTACACTAAACATCGAAAGTGTGATAAGAGACTTAAAAACAAAGGTGGACAGTGGTCTCACCTTCGATAACCACATCGCTACAACAGTCAGGAAATCCTTCTATGTGGCACACATCACTAAGGGCTTTTCATCCAGAAAAAAGGAGGTAATTGTCCAACTGTACTCATCCCTCATTAGACACATTATACAATATAATGCTCCATTTGGTATGTACCTCTCAAGACATCTGCAACAACTGGAAAGGCCGTAGAAATACCTCACTGAAAGAGTCACAGGCCTAAAGCAGATGCCCTATGCTGATCGTCTAAAAATATTCAACCTGTACTCTGTCGCATATTGTCTACATAGAGGCGACCTCTGCTTAACATACAAGGCCATGTCAAACCCAGTGCTGCTGAACATGCTACACTTAAAGAAATCCCAATCCCTCAGAGACACACGCTCCACGGATGTAAACATTGTCATCACAGTGAACAAAACATGCTGGAGGGATAGGTTCCTGACCCAGAGACTCCCTGAACTCTGGAATAGACTGCCCATACATATCAAGCAGAGCACACAGCCTACCTAGACTTAGCCAAGGCTTTTGACACTATCCCCCACTCAGGCATAATTGATAAACTCACAAAGCTAGGTATCAACCCATATATCATTAGATGGGTCGCTAACTGTCTCACTGATAAAACCCATATAGTCAAAATAGGGGAATCCACCTCCAACAGCAGACCTGTAACCAGTGTTGTTCTACAGAGATCAGTCCTGGGACCTCTACTGTTTGTAATCTATTTCTCTGAAGTGCAAGCTAAAACTAAAGGTCTGTGGCTGACAAAGTTTGCTGATGACTGCAAACTGGGAGTGATCACAGAATCTCCAAACAATGTCAACTTTCTACAAGAGGGTCTTACACAAAACAAATGACTGGTGTTAAAGCCATGGACTTAAACTCAATGCAAAAAAATTTATTATCATCCCTTTCGGTAAGAGTGATTTTCCCGCTAACTCCACATCAATAACAACACCCTAAGTACGCACTCAGTGGTGGGAGACCTAGGCACACAGGTTGACAGCAACCTTACGTTGATCAACATGTCTCGACAGTGGTAAGAAAGGCATTCTATACTGTTCATCTCATAAGTAAGGGCATTGCTCCAGAAAAAAGAAGTTATAACCTCCCCGTACTCTTCCCTCATCAGGCCAGTAATTAAGTGCAATGCCTCTTTTGGTATGTACCTTTCCAAGTAGCTGCAGCAATTGGAGAGACCACAAAGGTTCCTCACAAGGAAAATTCAAGGTCTTCAGCATCTGTCCCACGAAGACCATCTGAAATTACTCTCACTTTATTCTGTTTCATACAGACTGCTCAGAGGTGATCTCCGACTTGCATATAAGGCAATCTTTGACCCTGCTTTACTGGAAATGTTGCATATTCTTAAGTCAAATGGTACACGGGTTACTCACTCTAATGGCCTTAACCTGGTATGTAACATTAATAGAACCTGCTGGAGGGACAGATTTGTCTCCCAGAGGTTACCACACCTTTGGAACAGACTCCCACTTCATGTCAAGCAGAGCATCTCATCAGCCCTCTTCATACGCAATCTGGACAATTGGATGGGTAACCGTAAGTTCACCCCAGGGGTTCCACCTATGTTCCTCTTGGACAGGGGTGATAGGTGCTGATTGTAAAACTTGGCTAGGCTTGCAAGGGCCCTAGGGCCATTAGCCTAGCAACCTCCTATGATCCTATGATTAATACATGACTAATCTAATATATAAGTACAGTAATCTTGTATTAGTCTGTCACAAAATAATTATATATTAGATTAATTCCTCTTATGCTGTAAGTTAGAAGGATTTACACATCTCTCTTTGTAATGATAAAGTCAGAATGGATAACTTTTAAGTAAATTTAATTAATAACAAACACGACTATGATTTTAAAGATTTCAGTTTTTAGCAGTTACTCCAAATGATTGCAAAAATATTAATAATTTTCTAAATGTTTTGCATCTATAAACATTCATACTTGAAATTAATTTTTATTATTTTCCTCTGAATTGTATGATGGAATTTACTAAGACAATAATTACAATATAAATAAATAAATAAATAAATAATGGAAGGGCAAATGCCTATTATATCACCATATTTGTGTGGATGATACAAAATATCTTTATTAGAATCAAAATTTAATATAGATAGAAATGATTATTTAAGCAACATTTTGATTAAAAAATACAAGAAAATCCAACAGTGAAAATAGGTAGTTGACACAGACTACTTATTTTATTTAACTTGGTCTTAAATAATATATTACTATTTCAAAATCATTTTTATTACTAGTAAATAATATATGTTACATGTATTAAAATGAGTCCCTCCAAATTAGTGGAATTTTATTATCTAAGACTTTTACCCAAATGTATTTAATTAAAACATTTATTTTACTGCAATCTCATGCAGGGACTATTTCACCATTCTAGAAAACAGTTGTAAATTTATTAGAAATGTATATGTACCTTACAGAATAGCAAAATATTTAAGAAAAGTGAGATATAATGCTGGAGATGTAAAAAAAAATGCAAGAGCCAAATGAAAATATTGTGTTGTGTTCCTTTTAAAATTGGTCAGATTTAAGTTATTTTTAAACCAGTCTATTTCGATTCACCATATTAGAACTGCTACAAAAATTGTTCTTTTTTGTAATACTCCTATTTGAACCTGAGTCAAAGCTTAACAAAAATGGCACTACTTAGCAGGAGGAAGAAAAATTACTAGGAACTGGAGTAAGTACTTCTCCATCTTTTGTCACATTTGTGGCATTCCAGATTTTATGCATAATAAACAATACTAGGAATTGGACTAAGTCTATTTCTCTATCTTTTGCCAAATTTTGGGCATCATGTATAATAAATAATTTAATAAAGTAGCCACACGATTTAAACAAGAAATTAGGTTTACTGTAAGAAAATCTGAAACTTATACATTGATTATTAATCTCTAGAATCTCTTCTCACTGCTTTAAACATATATTTCTGTGCCCTTCCTTTGTAGACCAACAAACAAAAAAACTCCCTCTGTACTTTCTTCTTTACACAAAGTTGAATTTTACTTTGAAGCTAGTTTTAATAAAATGCATTTACATAAACATTTTAAATATTAATATTGTAACTTATATTTTAAAGGATTGTTTATCATGTATTTGAAATTGCACTGCTCATTTATGTTAATTTAACGTGAATCTGTATAAAAGTTTGCAAAAAAAGTCATTAAGTTAATAAAATATGTTAAACATACATTAAACTGAGAAGCTAAAGCAAGCTACTGTATTAAATTCCCACTTTAATATGCATTTCACACATTCCAGCTGCTCAGGCAATCACTCATGAGCGGAGTCAGACACCAACATTTAAATGCTTAATATGCAAAAGCTACTCGTATACCACTGACAGGGTTAAGGAAGAAATATAATTAATGTTGAGGGTATATTTTGTGTAGAATATGCCCACCAGTGCTTTAATTACACCACAGGAGTAAAGCATAAAAGAAGTACAAGTGGGCAAATACTTTACTATATTACTTTCAGTACCAGCGCTGATTATTGCTATTGTGGTACTTGTTCATGTCATTTGCATCTTTAACAAATGGATATAGTTTCAACAAATATTTCTTCTAAACGATTTTACTGTTTTTTTGACAAATTAAGTCTTAAACTTGTTAATTTAAGGATGTAAGGACAACTTTATATAAATTATTTCTTAAACCTGTCAGTGACACTTGTACATAACTCAGTTTAAGGTAAAGGCTACCATTTTATAATGAAGTGCTGAACATTAGAAAAATGTATTGTGTTTTTTCAGTGCTCTGTATTTCCCAGCTAAAGACAGTGTGGCTTTTCTGATACAGCACTAATTATCATCTTTGTCTACATGTGTATTACTGTAAAATTTTGGTAGTTTTTTACAGTTTAAATTTATGATATTCTTTGGCAGTTTATGTTGCTGTTATCCTGACTGGTTACTCCATGTGCAGCATTAACCTTAACTAATTTTACACTGCGGTCATTTAAGACAATCTTAACAATGCGCATAATTCATAACTTGCTGTTGTGTTATCCCTCTACCAAATGTTAGCAAAGAAAGTAGAAAGTCAAGTGATTTATTTTCTGCCAATCACACTATATGAATTAAGTAATTCCAGATAAAGATGATATACTTTCTCTCTTACAGGGATGAAAAAGCTCATCATGTTAGAGCTGAACTTTAAAAAGACAATTTACATCTTAATGTAATACTGCCCTTCGCTGATGCTGTATGTGCAAGGTAAAAATTCTATAGTCCACAGTTTTACAGAATATATTTTTTTAAACAGTAATAAAATACTGAGGATTCTAAATGAAAGTCTGATGGTTGTGTGGTGCTACGATTTTCTCATAAAATGGTGATCAAAAATCTTAGAAACAGTAAAAAGTGAAAATATTTGAAATTAAGAAAGCACATAGCGTGTTCTTGAAGGGGGGGGCTGCAACCCCCCCCCCCAACTTATATATACAAATTCCAAGACTACATTATCTTAGGGAAAACAGGATTCCCCAACTAGTACAAATCTCAATCTTTAGTGTAACCCCCCCCCAGAAATGCACATTAGTGATCAAAGATAATACTGTCAACTGATACTGTAGCAATATTAAGCATGACACACAGTGTTTTACTGTTAAGTGGTGAACCATTTTAAAAGATCAAATGTTTTTTTTTTATTTTGAATTTGTTAACCAGGTTAGAGCACTGATCCCATCGGACTCATTTCAGTCTCAGCCTGGAAAAACACAATACTTACACAATAGTTACATGACATTACATACAGAGTGAATGAAAAATGCAATATATACAATATTATATACAAAGTGAATATCATAATTGGTTTGAAGGAATAAAGGCAATACATAAACAACATTATATAAAGAGTAAGTAAAAAACACAGTATATACATACGTTCTGTGTTTGGTATTGTACGTTACAACAGACAAGTCTTATTCCAGAATGGTATAAGAAATGTTACTATGCTTTGACCCAGCCACTAAGTGGGTGAATAACACAATCCACTCCACTGTATAATAAGTTTGCTAAAATGGGTAAGTAAAAACTGGCTAATCACATTACTGACTACTTGAGTAAAGACTTTATTCCATGCACCGGTAAAGACAAGTCCCTGCCAAATGGTGTATATACAACAAATACATTAATAAACAGATTCAGAGCAACTTCTCCAGCACAGACATGGGGCCAGATTCCAAAAGGGCTGCTCTCTGTGCAAGTCTGCCCTGATTCCGAAAAACTTGCTCTTAATGTAAGTGACTTACTTCAGTGTAAGATCTATCTACAAACAGGTTTACTATGGAGACCAGATTCAAAGACACCTGCTCACAGCCTGCTCTCACTGTAAGGGGTCATTTATGCTGAGAAAAAATCTTTTGGAATCTAGATCATAGTTTCTAGCTTTACTTTTAGTGAAAAAAAATTGAAATGGGCCCTCATTTTTGGTCTGCAGCGATATTGTAATCAGCTCAAGGAGGCATCAGAATACAGCAGTCATGGTGGTATGACTGTGGCTTTTGAAGGAGCACACTAACTCAGAAAGAGTTAATTGGCTTAAAGGAACAACTCATCGAAAGTTCCACCTTTCTTCAGTGCCATGTTAATCTGTTGTTGGTATATTTGGAGAAGCGAACATAAGAGTACAATGTTACCCTAAAAATACCTGGGTTATTGTATTCTAAAGGAGGATTTTCAAAGAAATACCTTACTTAGGTACCTAGTTCTTGAAATAGACATGAACTCTTTAAACATGATGGACGACAGACTGTAATTTTATTTATTAATGTTGTTTACTGGGTATTTTTAATTATTTAATATGCTTCTATACAGCAAAGTTATTTAGGTTCTTAATGAAGTGGATATTTTGATCGATTACGTATACAGCTTTAATATGTATTCTGAATGGTCTATTTTGTCGACATTTGGAATGATATTTAATGGTCAGAAAGTTATGTGTTTCCTAGTTCTGACGAAGTCCGATGTACACCTGATATGGACAAAAGTGCTTAACTTTGGAAACTTCTTAAGCTTTGAATTATCAAAATAAAGTTGTTTTAGTGGAGTCTGTTTTATCCACATATCCGTTGATCAAAACTTTGTTGAATGTTATGCCTTTGACATTTGAACTATAAACTTGTTAACAAGCAACTGGCCAGCTCTGACCTTGACTTACAACTCCTCATAATACCACTGGATTAACCACCATGGAAAATACATATCTGTTATGGACTTTTCAGTGCTCATTGGCATAGACTCTATTCTTAGACTTGCATTTCTTTTCTTAACTGGATCACAACCTTGGATTGGTGAAAACAACAGATATGCCATTCTAAAATAATTTAAGCCCTTCAGATCCACAGGCTGTCACTACTTTGAGTGCAAAGTACACAATGCAAATTGATTTAGAAAATACTAACACATCAGTAATGTCTAAACAGATTTTCACAGTCAACATTATCTTCGATATCATTGACTTTTACTACTAGAACTGTTGCTAGTCAGACAACATCTGTCACCAGCTGCTGTAAACAAGAAGCCATAACCTTAAGTACTCCTCTATAGATCTACAGTTGCCTCTTCTTTCCTGGACTAAAGTATTTCTGGTCAATATATGATGATAAGCAAATGACTACAGTGCCTAGTAAGTGTGAAAGGTTTCAAGTGGAATAACAAACAATTCCAGCTGGTTTAGAAAGACTGCAGTAGGACATTTGAAAAACTGATTACAGCATGTTTAAAGCCTGCTGACTCACAACTACTCACTTTGCTGCAGATGCCAAAAGCCACAGCCACTGTGCCATAAGGTCTCTCTACCGGGACTACTTAATTGCGGATTATACTTCTCTAAGGTCAGCTTCTCTCATTTCAACCTAACTCTGCTGATATTGGGTCTATATTACAACGTTGAACTCACAGGAGTCCGAACGTTGTAATATCAAACCCAAATGTTAGAACTACGAAAATAGCGAAGCCACGGCACACCGATTTTTTTCCCCCTGGGCTTTACTATTTCCTCCACTGTGGTGCAATCTTGGAGTTGGTATATTTAAGTAGGGGGGGGTGTGGGGGGTACAGCCTCCCACATTGGGGGTGTGTGGGGCAAAGCCTCCACATTAGTTTCAGTTTAAAGTCTGTTTTTTTTTTTGTAACGGAACAGCAATTTTTTTCCCTGGGGGAAAAAAAATCGCTGTTCTGTGTTTTCATAGTTATTGGTTTTCGAACTTCATGGTTCAATATTACATCGTTTGGACTCCTGTGAGTTCGACGATGTAATACAGACCCGCTGATATTACCCAATAATGGACACTTTAATGAATGACATTTTGCTCCATTAACTACCACTCTGAGTGAATGCACTTCCCTTACTACCCAATAAGAAATGTTCTAACTTCATTCTGACCCCCAGTGCAGAATGCATTCTGTCCCTTTTCATGTCTTCCTCCATGCACTATCTTTTTAGCAACAAAGCATAGCAGCATTGATTCATTATGTTCAAATAATTCAGTGTTTAAAAAAGTCATAACCCAGTGTTGACATTTAATTAAAAGTCAGAAGTATGACAGCTAAAAAGTGAACTGGCTAAAAAACATACTGCAGAGTTCCCAGACATTTGTAACACCTTGTCAGTATAGTACAATAATGTATGCTAACACCTTACTTCATGTAACATTTTCTTTTCACTTGTGTTTATAAAGATCCCTCTGTCTACCATCTATCTTACTCAATATCTAAAGAACAGCGGATAAAAGACAGAGGCATCCCACTATGGTGCAGTTCTAAAAGCAAGAGTAGATGCTTTCCATGCTGGTTTGTGCATAATCCTATTCCCTGTATATGGTTTGTAATGACATTTGTACATGACATTATGCACATACCCTCGTCCACCAAGAGGATAGCCCCACTTCCATCATGCCTCTGTATACATAAGCTAGAAATAGCAGTCTCTACTGGGAGCTGTAGCCATGCAGGAAACCCAACTTACCCTGTTTTGAGCAATCACTCCCACATACAGTATATGGATCTGCTATTCAAACTCAGGTCTCCAGGATACAAGTCAAATGATGCAGCTCAGTTTGTAATATGTAATTTAGTTCTGTTTATTCTATGTGCTTCCACGTAGACACCCTTCTTGTGCACATGTATTTGTGCTTGCCAATACATTGTGTTGCCTAATCTAGAACCCTCAGCCCCCAAATGGGGTTATATCAATGCATGAAACCTACCATTCCTCCAAATGGTTCAGCCAGCATTTACACCATGTATTCCAGTCCCCATTTCTTAAGGTTAAGTCCTCTGTTGCTCAAGTCTGTTTCTTGAACTTGGGTCTCCAATGTCACAGTGAGGCCTCCATTCTTCTGTGTGACACAGATTTTACTTGTATTTTTATATCTGCACAGTTTCATGCCATTAATTATCTTGATTAGCATAGAATGTCTAGTATAACATCTTTATTACCTGCCACTTCCAATTGAAGGAAAAGCAATGGATTTAAGCTTTTTCTCATCTGCCAGAGCTAAGCAGTTTTTCACAGTCTTTTCCAGCAATTCTTCACATTTGTCTGAACCCCACGCAGGGCTGTTGCAGTGAACTACAAACTTTGCAGGCAGTCCATGACCGACACTTAAAGCAGCTGAATTGAGACAAAAAAAGAAAATGCTCACTGTAGAGGTGCATAATAAACTGAGTTATTACCATAAAAAGATGACTCCCAGAGCTCTGACTGATAACTCAATCTCTAGGCATTAAATGCCACAACAGTATAAAATTAATGTACAAAGATGACAATAGCAGACAGGAATACATTTTCTTCTCTCACCCACAATTAAAAAACATATACATTACAAAAAAGACAAACAGCATTATGTTACATTTCCATAGCACACATACTGGGAGTACAGTGATGCAGGACTGTTGTACTACATGAAAATACAGCTGTGTAATAAACTCATCAGACCAGTAAATGCTCAAATATAAGGACCAGTACTACAGTATTACTCAAAGAGTTGGGAATTAGACACATTTTTCTTGCATTCAGAAAGACAACTGTGTGATAAACTCCCCAAAACAGAAGCAGAAGATGTCCAAGCACACTGGTCACTGCTGCAGTTCAGCAGCTTGGTCCTTCAGTGACATACTAGTTGGCTGATGTGGGTGGGATTCAAACCCCATCAGTGTCACATACCATTGTACTCCATGCATGTATTACATATGCAAATGCCCCCCCAAACGTATATAAGTATGCATGTGTGTACTTCATCACTACGTAACTATGCACATGCCCAAATATGTAACCTATGTACTAGACTTGCATACCTCTAGAGCGAGTAGCACTTGTAACCACATTGATTCTCCTTCCTCTCTGATGTGCTGTTCAGCTAACAACCCATGTTTTCTCTAATACAAACAGTGGTCCTACAATTGTAATGCAATGCTTTCGTTATCTTTACAGGCACATCAGGTACAGCTGCAGGGCATTTACTAATTATTCACACTGACATGTATTGGTTTGTATTTTACAATTACAACAACTGATCGCAGCTTATGGACTGTGTCTATTCATGCCCTACTCTGCTGAAAATCACTTCATATAATTAACTGACTGTTCCCCTGCATCATCTACTTCAGTTCAATTCTAACTGATATCATGTGACACCAAGTTATCTTCCAGATGTATCTACAAATCTGAAGGAAATTAAATAAGACTGTACCAGACTACATTTTTCTGTATGCTTGTTCCAAATGACTGCAAAAATTATATTATTCTTTGTTTGTTTCTGTCATCTTGTAACAATACAGCTTTTACTGAACTTTTTTTCTCTCCAGGGCTCCAATAAATAATAATAATAATAATAATAATAATAATAATAATAATAATAATAATAATAATAATCAAGTAAACAACCAAATAAACAAACAGTCCTAAAGTGACCTTCCTTCCTTTCTAGAATCTAGCTTTGGAATTGTATGTGCACACCTTTGCATTTCCCTGCAGTAAACCTTATCTGCCATTTTCTGACTTAACTACAGACTCACTACAGATCTGTTTATAGACTTGCTCCTCCACATTTTGTATTCCTGTCTACATTTGCATCAGTTCCAAACAGAATTCTCATTTCACCTTTTGATGTCTTACACAGTTTACTATCAGCACTGGGGACTGACCAGTTTTACTCCAGATATCACATTTCTTCATTTTGACATGTGTACTTTCTATACAAATCACTCCTTGGCTTGATTCAATTACCTATTCTTTCACTCCTCTATTTAATTTTCCCACACAGCCTTGAGAACTTCAACCAAATTTCAATATGGCAGTGCGTTAAAGGCCTTACTGAAGTCTTGGTACACCACATGTAATGGATTCCTTCTATCAAGTTCCAATGTAACCAAATAATAGACCTGCATTACGTTGGAATGACAATGCCAGAAACTTATCAAGTAGGTTATTTTCCTTTAGAAACATAACTAAATCATGCTTTGGCCTCTTTTCTATTTACATTTACTGGTCTATAGTGTGCTTAAATACTCATGCAAACAAAATGTAAACTGGCGCTACTGTAGCTTCTTTCCATTCCTACAAATTCTAGTAACAGAGAATTCAGTGCTGGGATTTGCTAACACACCTTCTAAATTCCTCAAGACTATGACTGGTACACCATCAGGACCATCTGCCAGATTTTCACTGTTCTTAAGTTTTTTTACAACATCTTTAGGTATGAACTCAACAGATACATACCTATCCCATACATCCCATCCTATTCTCAAAGTGGCAATTCCCTTCTTTCTCTTACATGGAGAAAGATGGAAAAAACACAATCAAAAAATTGTCAATAATTTCTGCCACTTCAGCAACATCACTGCACTCCTTTATTATATTTCATCTTATGAACCTTGTTTTTCAGTACTGCATACATAACTAAAGAGATGTATATGCCTCTGTTGATTCTTGAAGCTCTTGCTCTCTCCTTCCACACTACACTTAGCACTTCTTTGTATATTGCAAGCTTCTAGAAGCATCATATACTTATTGCTATTTATCTCTTTTTTATTTTTAAAAAGCTCTTTCTTTCACTCTTACGGCAACTTTCCATTTAATTATTAAACTATTTTGTTTTCCAGTCTCATTAATTCATTCTGTCTAGAATGACCCTCTCTGTTCATGGTTTAAGCAGCCTTTCCTATAAAACACACTTTGTTAATCACCTGCACTATCTGCCAGTCCTTTGTTAATGTCTTCATTTTTTTTGGTAAATCACTGAGGATTGCAGTCAGTCAGTGATGCCAGTAATTAGAGTTGCATATTTTACTTATTTATTTTTGCTTACCGGGGCTGTATACTGATCAATACTGGCTAATTTCTGTCTCCGTCTGGGTGAATTAAAAAACATTTCACAAATAAAAAACGTAGAAATGTAAGCAATAATATATTAGTTCAAACTAGCTACCTTTGGTGCAGTCTAGCAGGAATGATAAATAAATAAATAAGAAAAGCTGTACATGTGAAGTCTAGTGAAAAAGCAAAGTGTAATATACAATCTATACAACAGTTTCTTAAGTGAGTCAGTCTTCACTAATTCTGAGAGATGAGAACATTCTTAGAAGGGAGATAAGGATAGCACGTTAGGTGATGAAATACATGTTAATGTAAAACCTGTTGTCCTGCTAACTTTTTATGTGAATTAGAGTTGTCTGACGCTTAAGGATTTGATGTTAATGGACTACCTCCTTTAATCAAAACAGATTTTTGACATTTCTCTTAACTGCTAAGTGGTAGGTAGTATGCACCAAGCTTTAGCAAGGTCAGCAGGTGCCTTAGACAATGGCCTCATTAGATGCCAGCCCCAACCCCCAAACCCCCCACCCAACACACACACGCATAGAGACACAAATTTGAAGTTGAAGATAAAAAAATCCTCTGGTTATCAAGGAGAAAGAAAAAGGATGTGAGGTTGTGTATGACTGAGCAATATGCTAATGGATATCTGCATAATATATATTTTGGATACCAGACCAAACACGTTTACTAAACTATAGCATAGAGATGTAAGCATCTTCTTGTAATTTATGCTACTTACACTATATACAGAGTTATTATGTGCCAACAAAAAACTATTTACTAAACCTAGTGAAAAACTAGGCCACACTGCAGCAAAGAAAGACATTAGCTCCTTTCTATAGTTCCTGACACACAGGCACTAACTAGCTGTCATATAAAGATATGAGATTACACTGACTACCCATAATGCTTACAGGGACTGAAAGGCACCTCTTCTACAGTGATAACCGCTCCCCTTGCAGCTTGCACCACAGAGATCAGTGCTCTACCCTGGTACTGCTTGCAGGACTGAATGACAACTGACAGTGCTCATGTGTCACCCTTGGAAAGGAACACTTTGTCCAGTGAGTTTACTTAGCTAACAAAAAGATAAAACAAAATAATATTTAAAATGTGTCTCTTCATTATTTTTGGCTTTGTCCAGAATTTTTCAGCAAACAAATTGAGAGGTATTTTGTTTTTTTCCTTGTACAATATGCGACTTCCTGGAAAGTTGTTGTGGATTGCAGTGACTAAATAATGACAGGCATGCCAGTTTCAGACTTTGTGTCCCTTTAGAAACTGTTTATTATCGCAAATCTTGTTATTCTAACAACTTTCTAAGTATATAAGAAAAACATCTAAAATCTGTTTTTGATTTTGGTCTTTGATTCGTGAGCTAAGAAGATGAGAGGGTACAGGAGAGATGCAATGGGTTGCACTGCATGGTTCTGATAGAAGCAAGCAGAAATACATTTCTGGTCCATTATTTATGAATTTATTCATTTATTTGATATCAAGCAGATGTCTGAAGTGTACAGTCACACATGTAGCTGTGCATATATGCATTACTGTGGAAAAAATCCTACATCACACCACTGCACAAAGGCGGCACATCGACAGAGTTTAATAACTACAGACCAATAGCAGAAAGGGTACCAAATCGCCGAGTAAAAGTCAACAATACACCCAAAAGTAGATGATAAACTATTCAGGAAGGCAGCAGGATATCCAAACACATAAAATATAATGATTTATTGAACAAAACGTAAGCGCTTTCACGGTGTTACAATCCGCTTCTTCAGACGTACATTCTAAGACAAACTGATATCTCTTAAATACTTTTTGCACACATACAACTGACCAATGACTGAAATAAAACAATCATTCAATTAGTAAACATATGAATTCAATAAAACTTCACAAAATAGTAGTTAGGTAACAGTTAATTAAAACCTATGTATCTAACATTACATATATAAAAACACTTTTCAATACATAGTATATATAAAAAGATACATTAATGCCTAAAATTTCTCTATTTAATCCTTCAGGATTTAAGTAGAGGTTTCAGGGGAACGGCATCATTAAGTCCCCGACCCCTGTGTTCACCTAATCTTAAAATCCATTTAATTTCTAAGGTTTCTGTGGTGTTAACTATGTCACCTAACCTAACATTTACATCTTGTACCTGCAGTACCTGGAAGCGAAATTTATGTTTCTCGCCAAATTGTAATGTGTGTTTGGCTAAAGCACTGTAAATAAAACCTTTTGTGGTGCAGTATACATGGTCCCTAATGCGCTCTCGCAAAGTGCGATTAGTTTTACCTACATAGAATGAGTAACATTCTATGCAGGAGGTTATATATACTAAATTTTCAATGACATGACAAGTTTAACTGACAAAGTATGGCTGGGCACGAAAAGATGTGGGAGATGTGCACAATGCTGCTTTGTGGATGAGTTGAGATTTTTCAGACACCCTGACACTGGTTATTTATGGGAGTTAAGAAACTCTAGTACTTGCACTACCAAGAATTTAGTATATATATAGCCTCCTGCATAGAATGTAAAAGTATTTAAGAGATATCAGTTTGTCTTAGAATGTACGTCTGAAGAAGCGGATTGTAACACAGTGAAAGTGCTTACGTTTTGTTCAATAAATCATTATATTTTATGTGTTTGGATATCCTGCTGCCTTCCTGAATAGTTTATCATCTACTTTTGGGTGTATTGTTAACTACAGACCAATAGTGATTTTCTCCCGCCTCTCCAAAAAGAGAAATCAATCCATATGCAACTGATGCAAAACCTAACCTCAAATAAGCTGTTCTCAGAAACACAACATGGCTTTAGGCCCCAGCACAGCACCACTACTTCTCCACTACATTTTACCAATATAATACACCAACATAGAAACAATGGTCTGCTTGTCTCCACCATGTTCTTAGACTTGTCAAAGGAATTTGATACTGTCTTACACCAGCAACTGCTCGTTCAACTCTCCTCAACAGGACTTTCACAATACTCTTTGTTGTGGTTTCTTAGTTACCTATCTGGGAGGCAACAAGCCATTAAATGGCAACAAACCTACTCATCTTTTCAAACAGTTACTACAGGTGTCCCTCAGGGCTCTATCCTGGGTCCTCTCCTGTTTAACATATTTATTAATGACCTCTACACCTTCACCCACCATGCTAGTTTAGTTCAATATGCAGACGACTCAAAGTTAATATGTGCGGCATCAACAATAAATAAGCTCCAAAACATTACCTAAAAATCTTTCTCTTCTGTAGTAACCTGGCTGAAAGAATCAAACTTCCTACTCAACCCAGGGACTGAATGGCACCAATAACTACTTCCCCTTGCAGCTTGCACCAGCAGAGATCAGTGCTCTGCCCTGAAACTGCTTGCAGGGACTGAATGACAACTGACAGTGCAAACTAAGTTCATGCTTTTTACCTCAAAAAGTTGCCAAAATCAAAAGTAATATTTTACCATAAAGTCAGCAAATAATACTATCATTGAAACTGTAACTCACAGTAAACTAGGCATTATAATAGATGACAGTCTCAGATATGACCAGCATATACTGCACACCATTCACCAGAAACTAGGCTCCCTTTATAGGATCAATGAATTCTTACAGATACTGCAAGAGAAACTCTAACCACCACCTTCTTATTGATAACTCTCTTATATGCTGCTCCTATCCTAACAAACTTAAACAATACTCAAAGAAAGAAACTTGCCTCCTGCAACAATAAAATAGCTAAAAAAAAAAAACAATCTCCCTCATAAGACACTCCATTGTCATAGCTTACACCAATTAAACTGGCTTGAATTACACAACTACCTAACATATTCACAACTAACTACAGCACGCAAATTCATTCATCATCAAGAAAAATGTCCTGCACTACAAGACTTATTACTACTCTGCTGTCCAGCAAAGGACCTCCACTCCATTAACAAATTCTTACTACTTACAAATAAGTCAAATAATGTTGGAGGAGACTTGCTATATTCCTAAACTCTAGAATAGTAACCACACACAAATAAAACTCTCTGACAAACTCAAATAAAATCGTAACCAGTTCTGGTCCTGCACATGCTCATCACAAGGCAAAGACTTTGTGCTCACCATATAATACTCTCCTTAAACAGAATACTTTACAAGTGTTTTCCTTGTTGGGTCAATCTCTCACTAAAACGACAAAACAATTTTTATACATAACTGCTGCCTGTGCAACTCACTAAGCTCACATGGGCTTTCGCTTTAGTAACTTCCACCTCTGTAAAATCTTAGAATGTATAAATGTAGCTACTGTTTGTGTATAAATGTAAGGGTCCCTTTCAGAAGATCAAAAGTTCAAAAGACTGAAAATCAAAATATCTAAAATTCAAAATATTGAAAATGGAATTTGCTTGTTCCCACTGTTGTGCGATCTTGGAACTGGTAGAGGGAAGGGGGGGGGGGGGGGGCCCTGCATTAAAAATGTTTTCGAAATTTTGAGTTTTAGATCTTTTTGAATTTCAGTCTTTTGAACTTCCGATCTTCTGACATAGACCCAGATGTAAGTAGAAATGCAACTACTCTGTGTTTAACTGGAACTTAGTATAATGCAATGTAAGCAAATGGAGCTTTTCTCCTTGGGCCTCCACTGAAAATAGGTGCTACCCAGTCGGACTTTCCCGGTAAACAAAGACAAATAAACTGATGGTCATGTGTGTGTGTGTGTGTGTGTGTGTGTGTGTGTGTGTGTGTGTGTGTATGTGTGTGTGTGTATGTGCATATGTGTGGGCTGTGCATATGTGTGGGCACAGGGGGCAGAGCTCTCAATTGTCCTTGGCTTTTTCCCCTAATACTTGTGGTCTGTACTCGTACAATCTGTAGCTATCTGGAAAAGTGTTGTGGACTGCAATCATTAAATAAGGACAAAAATGTGAGATTCAGACTTCATACCCTTCAGAAAATGCTTGCTAATAGAAAACTTGTTATATCAGCTATTTTACAAGAATACAAGATTCATATTTAAAATGTACTCCTGATTTTGGGCCTTTGTATGGGATTTTTGAGTTAAGATGTTAAGAAAGCAATGGAGGTGTAGTGGATTACACTGTATGGTTCTCACAGCAGCAAGCTGAAATACACTTTTAGGTCATTACCTATGTATTCCTTTATTCATTAATTTGATTGCAAGCAAACATCATAAGTGCATGCAATAACAGAAGGGGCTGTATGTAACTGCTGATTTTGGTTCTTGCATCCCAGATTAGTTACGGTATAAAAAAAAAAGAACTGATTGTAATAAACAGGAGCATTGTCATCTGGCAGTTCATGCAGAGGATTAATGAGCTGTTAATTAGCTGTTTTCAGGGGTCTACGGTTTGATTCCCTCAGCCTTCAGTGCCTAACTGTATGACTCAGAGCAAGTTGCTTAACCTGACAGTGCTCCTGGGCTGAGTCTGAAAAACGTCCATGGATAGTGCACTAACTACCCTAGTAAACAAAATAAAATGATCTTATAAACCATATTCTTATGGATTGTTACAGTTTCCATCTTTTGCTGATGGTATTGTTTGGCAGTGAATAAATTAGATAGCTTGAAGGCTATGAGTTTAATTTATCTTTTTTGTAGGCACACTGTTGTGAAAGGTACTCTGTTGGGTTGCATCAGTTTGTCACTTAGTGCAGATGACTAAGGCTATGAAGTGTTAATGTGATGCTTCCTGTAAAATAGGGTTTGATTCCCATCAGCCTTCATTTGTCAACTGTGTGACTCTGGCCTAGTCTATCCACCAGACAATGCTCCAGGGTTGGTCCTGAAAAGGGACAGTTGGTGTCCATTGGGATAACTCACACATTTGCCTTCACATAGCTGCTAATTAGTTCTTTATTATATGCTATTTTAGTATGAATCCTAGTATGAATTTTGTAGTTTATTGTGCTGCCAGATGCAATTTCAATAAATGCGAGTGTCAAGGGAAAGAAAGTTTACTGTTGCTCATGATAAGTCTGTTTTCAATGTGAGAATGCTTTGTTAGCAAATGGCTATCACTGTTTTTGCTGTAAAATTTCAAATTAAATCCAAATCTCTGTTGTTATAGCGAAAGTAAAGAAAATATTATGCACACCAACAGGTTTGAAAAGTGTTTTATGCTAACATGGTACAGACAGTCAAGTAATGAGATAGTCATATGGCTGTGAGAGGGGGCTGGTCCATTAACCTATCTAGAGCCCCATCTGACTCTGATCTAACACTTCTTGCACCTAGGGCACATGAAACCTTTGCCCCTTCCAAAGGGTTTGATAAACACAAAGCAAATCATCAAAATGTTAACTTCCCACTTATCCTCTGTATTTATGCTATTTCTCTAGTTTTTTTCTTCAGATGTGTCTTTAAATTATTCATATGCCATATTCTGTCTCACATAAATTGCCACTATTGCTTTGTATGCTCGTTTCTGTCTTCTTAAAAGAAATAAATAAATTATACACTGAGGCCTCCAGCCATAATTCTCACCCACAGAACATTAAAAATCATAACACAGCTCTTTCACTGTCACAACAAAGGGTCAGACAGTGCACCACTTTCTTACTTTTCAGAGTAGATTTTCAATTATTAGACCACATGTAGTCAGTAATTAAGTATCTTTTTTATAGTTGTAGCTTAGCTACTTAATAATATATGTACTCTTAAACAGGTCTATCATTATGAAGAAAGTCATTAAACCTGGGAGGAGCAAAACAAAAGTTGACAGCAAAAATCAGAGTGCTATGCATAAACTATGGCAACTGAGTGGTATAGCTCCAAGTATCATTCTCTTTTATCATGCTTCCACATTTCACTCACTCTCGTTAGCTCTACTTCATTAGTTCCCATTACTACATATAGCTTTGTCATTTTATAACCCAGACTTCAGGCACTGCATATCATCTGCCCCTATGCTTTGTCAGTCTCCATTTCTCTTTGTAATATTTTCTTTTTCTCCTTTACAATGCTTCAGTGCACATTTTACTTCAATTATGCCTTCTCCTGTCCTCTGACTATTGTGTTGGCTACCAGCCCTTCCCTTCCCAACAACCTCTGTTTAAAAGTGCATTTATTGATTTGATACATCAAGGACCCCAGGTTGCAGCAAGGCTGAGCCAGCCTGAGCAAGAAGCAAACTATCTTTGAATCGCAGTGACTGCTTTACATATAATCATCTGTCTACAAACTTAAACCTCTTCTCTTTTATCACTTCCATTAATCAGTTACTATGTTCTCAGATCCATTTTTGTGAGACAGTTGTAAATGTGTACTGATTAACACCTTAGAAAAGGCAACTATGAAGCTTTATTTATGTCTCCTTTTGTCATCATTATGCTTTGTTTCTGCTACAAATGATTTTTTTCTGTTGCTTATTTGGTTTATATTTTACTCTACTCTACCACTTCTCATTTATAGGTTCATAGGAGGTTACTAGGCTAGCAGCCCTAGAGCATTTATAAGCCTAGCCATTTTAATCCTGGGTTGTCCCAGTTGTCCTTGGTTAGATGGACGTACTTTACAGATCAGCACCAACTAGCCGTCCATGAAGGACATGGGTGAAATCTCTGGGATGAATTTGTGGTCACCCATCCATTTGTCCAGGTTGCACCTGAATAGGGTTATCGAGGAGCTCTGGTTCACATGAACTGGAAGTTTATTCCAGAGCAGCATCAATCTCTGGGAGATATACCTGTCTCGCCAGCATGTTCTGTTAATGTCACTGGCAAGGTTGAGATCCCTAGAGTGAGTGACTCTAGTATCATTTGATTTGAAGATGTGCAGCATTTCCATCAGGTTGGGGTCAGAGATTGTCCTGTAGGTCAGGCAGACATCACCTCTCAGTAGCCTATATGACACCAGGTGTCTGGTGAGATACATGCAGAAGGGAACCAAGTTGGAGACAAGAACAACTTACTGAACTGTCACGTAATTCACCTTGAAAGAATAACACAAAGGACCTTATTAACAGACTACATGACATCATCAAAAGACTGCTTTCATACAGACCAGGAAAGACTCCCTAAATACCAAAGTAATGACTTTGAGAATTTCCAAAAGACTGTTTTCATAAGATGTATATATGTGAGATGTAATCTGATTTATAGGGAGATCTGTTAGAGCTGTTTCATGGAGAACATTTATGTTGTATTGAAAAGAAACTTGAAGACAGTAAACCCTGCAAACAATACAGTGTTGTGCGTTTCGTCTGTTATACAGACAGTTACTTTATAGTACTGCGTGAAAGTTTAAAAGGTTAATAGAATGCAAAGTTTATCTGCACTAACCAGACTTTTATTCTACAAAGCACTAACAAATGCACATCAGACAAACATCTGTATTTAATTAGACACCAACACAGAGCTGTAGTCGGCAGCTTCAGTAAAAAAAGACAAGACTGTCAGTGACATTGTGACCTTTAATCTTTTATTTTTTAAAATAACTTTTCAGAGTACAAAGGAATAACAAAAAATGTAGATAGAAAATTACCTGAAAAATCGTAATTAGGAGCAGCAATCAGAATATTATGGGAGGGAGGAAAGAGACAGGCAAAATATGAAAAAGATCAAGACTCACATAAAACCCAACAAGGAAAACACTTGTAAAGTACACCACAACACTCTAGAGTTCGCAATCCATGTCTGTACCTAGTGGTGGCACACTCGATCTGAGGTACATTAGATTGATGGGGCATTACGGATAAAGGGAAGACCTCAAGAGTTCTAGGATCCTACACTCTGGAAGAAGCAGCTGAGTCAGATCCAATTCTTGGATCTGAACCTATCAGTTGAGAAATTAATGAAAATTACAACATCAGATCAACAGTTAAAGTATAATATTTAAAAGTATATAAGGTAGACCATGTGGCAGTAGTGCAAATATCATCTAGAGGCAAGTTCCGGACAGCCGCTGAAAACAGGCTCTGTGGAACCTAGTCGGATTTTCCCGGTCAACAAATGATAAATAAATAAATAAATAATAATAAAAAAAAAGTTCCTGAGGAAAGCTGTGGATACAGCCTGAGCCTTGACAGAGTGTGGTTTTGGTTTAGATCTCAGGGGCTTGCTACTAGATGAATAGCAAAAGATAATGCAGTCAGACAACCATTTTGATAGTATTGCTTTAGCCACTTTGTGACCTCTTTTCATACTGGTCATCTTTTCTGAAAGTTTCTGTTCTATGTACATAGAACTTGACTTGTCTTTGCACATATAAGCTACCCAACGTATACTGGCCTTTTTAAAATTATTTGGGAAAATACCAGAAGACTGATGGACTGGTTCAGAGCTGGCACTGGTGCAACTGTGGGCATAAATAAAGGATTGGTATTTAGCAACATACTGCTTTTGTAAAAGATGACAAAGAAATTTGGACTATAACGCTAGTCACTCTAAAAATCGTTTGGCAGAAGTGTTGGCTAAGAGAAGGAGCATCTCCAGCTCCTAGATAGGCTGAATGAAAGGAGTCCATCAGGATAGGTGCTTCAGACAAGTCTATTGAGAGTTTTAAGAGTTGTGCTACTGGTTGCATTGCTGAAATGCAAAATTCTAATGTGTAGTCTTACTTATCATAGTGTTTTGAATGGAAGCTCTTATAAGGTTTAGAACTTTGAGGACCCCAGCTGCATTAAGTTTTGGGTGGAATGATAAATGTAGGCAGCCTGCGATATTGTACCAATTCTTTCTGGAGATAATATGTCTAGCTGACTTACTGTATATGTCAAATGATATGCGCCAAGGAATGGAAGGGTCTCAGTTATGATTTTTGCTAGACTGACTGTAATTTCCAAGGATACGCATAGCTGGAGTAAATATTGTCTCACCTTTATCATTTTTTCCATTGCAAGTGTAGCGATGAGTCAGTCATTGGGATAAGGAAACATTTTCACACCAGAAGGTGCAAGTAAGCTGCGACTGGAACCACACACTTGATAACATTCAGTGTCTGTTGTGACTGTGAAGGAGTCCAAAGGATAGGGCTCTGAACTGGTAATGACTGGCTACAACCTGAAATTGGTCTAAGGTCCTGAGTTTTTTGGCCACCAAAAGGAATCAAGAGCAAAATCCAGACTCTCCCTGTCCTGGTGGGACCACTTGGATGGCACTTTTTTAATTGAAGATTTTGTACTTCCTGTTTGGTCGACCTCCTTTGATGGGATGTCACTATGGTTGGATGGGTTGGTGACTGTCTGGGCATTTTTGAAAATAGTACTGAGTAGCATCTAAATATGATTTCCTCTGATCCATCTGTCCAGCATGAAGGTTAGCCACACAAAGGGATTCAGGGAAATATATCTCCTGACTGCCTCTAGACTGTAACAGTCAAGGAGCTCCATAGGGCTCATACTGCCAGAACTCAGGGAAGGTCTCTCTGAATCCTTGCAATTGTAAACCACTGTTGCTTCTTCTGTAGCAATTAGCGGAGAAATTCCACCCCTGTATCCTTTGTCATACTGTTGTTTATGCTGGGGCTTTCAAGACTTCAGAAAATATATAAAAAATCTTGGTGCCCTTCTGTTTTCTCTGAAGCAATCTCTGAGAGGCTAAGAATACAGCCCCAATAACTGTGAGCATGTTATCCTCTTGCTCACACTGCAGCAGCTCATCCTTGAACTTCTGCTCAGACAAGGAGGCTTAATCAAAGGGGGCAATGACAAAAATGCCTTGAAGGTGTAACCTGGCCTGAAGTCACATTGCAATACCTAAATTAGCCAGTTTGGCTGCTCCATCCACTGCATTATGTAATATATGTATGAACATTGAGGAAATGGAAATAATGTTGACACCTGAGTTTCAGTCTGTTTCCACAGCTTCAAGCTGACAACTGTTGGAGAGTCTCTGTGATTTTGTTTACTACATCACTCTAAAACATCATCACGTGCACCAAGTAGTTCATTGCTCTGATGGAGACAGTATATAATGCATATGCTCACTTTCCTAGTCCATCCATCATCCAAGAACCTTATCAAGAGGACAAATAGCTTGAGTGTCCTCTTGGACCTCTCATGTGATCACTGACACTACAATGGAATAGATAAGAAGACCCTTGCTCGGTGTGGCCTAAGGTCAGGGTTCCATAAGTTCATAGGTTCACAGGTGTTTACTAGGCAAATGACCACAAGGGCCTTTTTAAGCCTAGACATGTATCCCAAACCTCTGACAAAATAAAAGAGGCCCTCTTCACCAAAGGTCCAGCTTGCTATATAACTTGAAATAATGACAGATGAAAAGCTGCCAGACCACCAGACTGATAAAGAAATTTATTAAAACAACAATAAAACACAGATGCTAGTGGTCTTGGTCTGGTGGCTTTTCATCTGTCAAACCTCTGACAAATTCTGATACTCTTGATAAGTGTAAGCAGTGGTTTGAGAGATGAAACATTTACAAGCAAGGTCCTGAGAGGTGAAACATTTACAGGTTGCCTGTGTCCATTAGAGACACAGGTGCCAAATCAGGGATGAATTTCTTGTTCCCCACCCAATTGTCCAAATTGCACTTGACTTGGGTTAGAGAGGAACTCTGCTTAACATAGATGGAGAGCCTGTTCCATAGACAGGGTAGTCTCTGGGATACATACCTATCTCTCCAGCAGGTACTATTTATATCACAGGCAAGGTTTAAGCCTTTAGAATGGGTAAATCTGGTGCTGTTTGTTTTGTGGATATGCAAGAGGTCCATCAGAGTGGGGTCTGACAATGCCCTGAATGCCAGACATAGACCTCCCCTTAAAAGCCTGTAGGAGACAAAATACAGGGATAGGGGCTTGATGCAGTCTACACAGGACATTTTACTTATGCCCTGTACTTTTTTAGTGAGGAACCTCTGTGGACATTCCAGTTGTTGAATATGCCTAGTTAGGTATATACCAAAGGGGCACTATACTCAATGACAGGTCTGATGAATGCTGAATACAGTAGCTAATGACTTCCTTGGACTTACATGCCATACCTTTGTTCAAAAGTTGCACAACATGCAACGATTTCCTCACTACTGTAGACACATGATGGTCAAAGGCTAGATTACTATCTATGTGTGTTCCTAAGTCCCTGACTATTGGTCATCTCTAAGGGATGTCTTGTCAATATGATAGTTACCAGGGGTGGATGACTTCCCGAAGGATACTATTATGCATTTCTTGGTATTTACTTTTAGTCCATGGCTCTAACACCAGTTGTTTGTTTGTGTCAGCCCATCTTAGAGAACATTTGTGTCAGTGTGGGATTCAATGACAGCTCCTAATTTGGAATCATCTGCAGATTTAGTCAGCCAGAGACCACTGACATTGGCCTTGACTTCAGATAAGTAAATGCCAAAAAGGGGAGGTCCAAGGACGGATCCCTATGGGCCTCCACTTGTGACTGGGCTCTTTGTAGAGGTGGGCTCCCCAATTCTAACTTCCTGGGTCCTGTCTGTGAGCCAGTTGGCTATCCACCAGGTGATATACAAGTTTGTACCTAACCTCTTGTGTTTGTCAGGAATGCCCGAATGGGGTATTGTGTCAAATGTCTTGGCCAGATCAAGGTAGGCGGTGTGAACCATTTTTCCCTCATTGATTGCTTTGGTTACCTTCTCAAAGAAGTCCACCAAGTTGAGGAGGCATGACCTGTCCTTGACAAAACCAAACTGGGTTGGGTCCAGTGTCTGGAGGTTTACTATATCTCTATTGATCATTTCCATGATAATTCTTTTCATAGCTTTACATATAAGACTTGTGAAACTTATGAGTCTGTAGTTTCCAGGGTCTGTAGATGGCCTACATTTGTGCAGGGGGATGACTGTTGTTGTTCTCCATTCATAAGCTACGAAGCCTGTTTGAAAGTTAAATAGCAATTCCAGAGGGCCTGACAGGTCATGCTTCATGCTATTTAGAAGGCATCCTGGGATATTGTCTGGGCCCATTGATGCAGTGTTCTTGGCCTTAGAAAGAGCATTAAGGACCTGTTCCCTAGTGAGAGCAGGGGTAGTTATATTTGATGGTATTTCCTAAGGGAAGGTTGAGGGGGAGAGAGGGGACAGTTGGAGCTGAATTTATCAGCCAGGAGGTTTGCTATACCTTCTGGCTCAGTATAGGTTGGCTCCATTTTCAATGAGGTCTGCACACAACTGTGTATTGCTTTTGAGGTTGCGGACATAGCTAAAGAATGGTCTGTGGTTGTTCTTGGCCTGAGAGGCCAAACTTACCTCAAATTTGGTTTTGGTAGACTTTATCTGCCCTCTGAGTTGTTTGTAAATCTTCCACAAGAAACTACAGTCCTCGGTGACTTTAATATTGACTGGAAGTGCTGTAGTACTGAACACGCTACTGCCATATTAACCTATATGGCTTCTCCAACAATGATTAAAAAACCCAATAATAAAGAAAGCACCTTAGATTGGATTCTTACAAATAATCCTCATCAAACATATAAAGTAGGGACCCTCCCAGATGATTTAAGTGACCACTCAGTGACCTATATCATCAGGCATAAGATCAATGTTGCCTACCCAAGTACATTCAAGACAATACGGACCAAAAAACATTTTAACCCTGAACTTTTCCAAAGTGAACTTAAGGCATGTAATTGGTAACCAGTAAAATACCTCCCACTTGATGAAGCCGTAAAATACTTTAATTCCAAATTCTTAGCCATACTAGACCACCACGCACCAACACGCTCTATCAGAAATAAGACTAAACCTACCCCATGGCTCTCAAAAGAAACCAGGCAAAAAATCATTCTTACAAACAAATCCTGGGCTAAATGGCATACTACTAAAACCCAACAGACCAACAAAATTTTAGACAACTGAGAAATAATACAAAAAAAGTTATTCTCTTAGATAAAAAAACTTCTACTTCCAACTCCAGCAAACTCACCAAAATAAACCACAAAAGTTTGGGCAAACATTAACAGACTCCTACATCCAGGCCAATCCATTACACCAAACCCACAAGGCACTAACCTTGAGAATCCCAAACAAACTGCCAAAGCCTTCAATACCTTTTTCACAGAGGTCATCCAATCTCTTGCCAATCAGCTATCCCCAGACAGCTCAACTCTGCCAACATCCACTACTCGCTCACTCCCTTCATTTCAGTTGCAATCAGTTCCAACTTCCCTCATTTGCACCCTTCTCCAAAAACTAAAACCAACTACCTGCAGAATACCTGCAAAAAGCAGCTAAAGCCATAGCCTATCTCATTTCCATACTGATTAACAGAACCATAAATGAAGGTACCATCCCAGCTATCTGGAAAATCTCTCACATTATCCCCCTACATAAAGGTGGTAACTCAAATGAATTTTCAAACTATCGCCCCATAGCCTTACTTTCTCCTTTGGAGAAAATAATGGAAAAGTGCATCCATAAGCAACTACTACACCACCTAATCCAAAACAACTTACTTGCTAAATGTCAACATGGATTTTGGCCATTCCACAATTCCATCACTGCCCTCTTATCCTTTACAGACTGCATTAACAAAAACCGCAACATCAACATTCTTTCCTATGCACTCTTTATCGATCTTTAAAGCTTTTGATATGGTTAACCACCAGCTACTTTCAAGGCTCCATATTAGACCCGCTTCTATTCTCCATTTTTATTAATGACCTACACTCAGCAATTCCTCAAGCTACCTGTATACAATACGCGAATGATTCCACAATAATATGCTCAGCCACTTCACCATCTGAACTACAGTCCCTAACCCAAAAGGCATTTAATACAGTTGAAAAATGTTTTTTACAGTGCTGCCTCCTCTTGAACCCCCCCAAAAAAACAAAACTTTTGCTTTTCACTCCTACCCGGAAGTCCACCCCAGTAGATTTTAGTCATATCTAATAACGGCACTCTCATATCTCCTGACCCAACCACCAAATTCTTAGGAATAACAATAGACAGCAACCTTAACTTTGATACTCATATTAACAACACAATAAAAACAGTCAATAAGAAACTGGGGTCCCTCTACAGAATCAAACCCTACCTTACACCATTAGCTAGAACCACTATAGCCCACACTCATTTAATCTCCACACTCCTCTATGCTTCACCTATATATACTAATCTGTCAAAAAATAACCTCAACAAACTGGCAATCTCCTGCAATAATATTGCTAGATTTGCCACTGGCACTCCATTTAGAACCCACCATTGTCTTAATCTAAAGCAGCTTGGATGGCTAGAGCTACAAAATCAGCTTCAATTTCACCAGCTTACTATTGCCCATAAGACCCTTTACCAACCAACCAATACTCCAAAACTCTCTAGCCTCATTACCCTTTGCAAAAATCTTAAAAACTTCATCAAATAAACTACTTGATTGCACAAGTAAATCCATCAACTTGGCAGGAGACTCTCTATTCTCTAACACTGTTGGGAAAAACTGGAACCTACTTCCCAGTGAACTTGTATCACTGTCTTCAATATCACTTTTCAAATATAAACTGAAACTATACCTTATAACAGATTGGTTATGCCCCTGTACTAACCCTGACTAGCTCACTATCTATTTATTACTGGATACTGCTCTCTTTTTACTTTTCTGTACTAACTCCAGTCTTTCTCCTTAATAACCAAAGAGACCATGATCTTGTAATTTAAGCTAATGTATATGGAAACATCATTTTAATGCATATAATTTTTTTTAGTGTTTGTGTTAAGATTGTCAAAAAGTAAGGTATTTTACTAAGATCATTTGTTATATTATTGTACTGTACCAACATTTTTGTAATTGTGTGTTTTTGGAGCTTATCTCCCTGGGCCTCTACTGAAAATGGACATGTACCCAGTTAAGACTAGCCAGGTCAACAAATGTAAAATAAAATAAATAAATAAAATAAATAACTGAGAGTGTTTTTATCCTGATGAGTGCTGCACCTCCTAATTTGTGCCATGATTTTCTTCCTTCTGTTATGCAGCCTATTGATGTTGTGATTCCACCAGGGTGGCTTGTTTTCTGAGCTAGTTCTGTACTTCTTCCTGGTGGGTACAGCTACCTCTATGCAGATATTAACACTTGTACAGGGTTTCTATGAACAATTCTGCACAGGCAGCAGTGTTCTTGGGATTTAAGGGGGCTTGAAATTTTGTCAGGTTATCACTTAATAGTAGGAGGTTAGTTTTAGAGTAGTTCCTGAATATTCCAGGTTTAGCTGGGGATCCAGGTTTTACCAGGGAAGTCATTACAGTAGGAGGTGTGCATCACTCTCCCATATTAGTGAGGACCAGATCCAGTATGGTTGCATTCCTGGTTGGTGTATTGACTATCTGGTCCAGGGAGTTTGTGTTTACAAAATCCAGGAATCTTTACAATATACAGGTGCCATATAGGATTCCCAGTTAATAGTGGGGTAATTAAAGTCACCCATGAATATGGTATTGGGTTGGGTGGTTAGTGTTTCTAATACGTTTAAATACATGGTATGGGTTTCCTGGGTCAGAGACATGGACCTACAGCTTGCAAAGAAGTGGTATTGGATTTTGCCTGTGGTGATTTGAACATGCAGCAGCTCAAGTGCATTGTCCTGTATGACTAGCCTTGAAGTATATTTATTTCTGATGTAAATAGAGACACCTCCACCTTTAGTCCCTGGCTGTGAAGCAGCTGGTCTAAATATGTAGAGGGTATTATAATCTTGCACTGTTGGTGTGCTCTCTGTGGCTTTAAACCATGTTTCAGTGACCGCACAGACATTGGCATTGTCTAGGATGAAGAAAGCTTCTAGCGACTGGAATTTTTTTGTTTAGACTCCTAGCATTGTGCAGTAATACCTTTAGATGTTCTTGGTTTTGATTTGCTATGTCAGAAGTACTTTCAGTTTGGCATTACCTAAAAAAAGGCACTATGGGGAAGACAATGTTTTAGCTAATATTCAAAAGCCTAGAGGGGAGAGGTGCAGACTATCCCTGGCAAAGCAGCACTTTCTGTTGACCATCTTCAAAGCTGAGAAATACTGCACTCCCTTAGAATGACACCAGAAACTAAGCCAATTATTAAAGTCAATCATCTTTTGTGTGTACTGTGGCATCATCCTTGGAGAAGGTAAAATGCTGCTCATTGCTAGGCTCACACCAGCCTGAGACATATATTCCGAGATCTCCATGATGTCTCCTTTCATATACCCTAGGGAGGTATGTCAGGTCATTTACTCCCACATGGACTAAGAATGAGTCATACTGACACTTGTGGTCCAATGACCTGAGTGCATGCATAATGTGGCGGATCCTAGCCCCTAGTAAGCAAATGACCATGACTTTCTCCTTACTCAGCCTGGTGACAGATACATCATTTTGTCTCACGATGGAGTCTCCAATAACTAGAATGTTGGACTGTGTGGTAGCTTTATGTGTTGATATGGATGTTGTTTGGAAAGAGTGCATTTGGGACTGCTTAGGGTATTTGTTATGTACACTTCATCTAGGAGGTTTTTGTGGTTTAGGAAGGTTACATTTAGGTGCCTCAGCATATGTGGGTCGATATGCCTGCTTTGAATTGTGTGTGATGGGTGCAGAGTGTGTACTACTGGCAACCTTATTGACATTAGGGGTACTTTTATGTGAGATCTTTGCCTCCAGTGACATTGTGTAAATACATCTCTCACATACCATATCAGTTTGTTTGAGAATTAGCTGGTTGTCAGTAAACATGAGGCAATTTCTACATTGTCAATCCAAAAACTCATTGCCAGTACGGCAAGTGCCAAGGCCCAAAATATCAAAAGCAAATACAAAATATTGGGCCAGCACCAAAATGAAGTTGTCAAATATGTATTTATTAAATAAACATATTCAAGATACTAAGGGTGCAAACCACCCCTAGTAATGTACAAATGTGCTCTAAGAATAGCAAACCGGTTTTGGCTATACTAGCCTTCTTCAGTGCACAAACAAAATAATAAAAAGAAGTAATAACAAGGCAGCAGTATTTAAAGTATCTTAAATAGAAACCAATCAAGTCATAATTTGCTTAATAGACTCATATTGAAGGCATTTTAAAGATGTTCATTCAAACCAGGGCTAAAAAGTCCACCCAGTTTAATTATCCATTTTCTTTCTTTACAGTTTAATATTGAGTGCCAACCACTTTTCAGGGACCTATCCCCCTTGATTTTATCAATAACCGTAAAATAAAAGGAGGCAGAAGGGTGCTTGAGCGTATGTTTATATAATGCACTTGTAAGTTTCCGATTCCTTGCATCACGCATGTGATCTGAAATCCTAATCCGTAATGGTCTGGATGTCTGACCCACATAAAAAGCTGAGCATGGACAGGAGGCAAGGTATATAAAGCAATCTGAGCCACAATTGGCCAGAAACCTTATATCAAATACACTATTTGTGTTCGGGCTAGTAAATTGTTTAATTTTAAAAACTCTAGAACAATGTGTGCAATGGCCACATGGATATGTAGCAAAGAATTTTTCTTTCTTGAATTTGTTTATTTAATAAATACATATTTGGCAACTTCATTTTGGTGCTGGCCCTATAGTTTGGATTTGCAATTTCTACATTGCCTTAAGATGCCCATATCCACCAAGATGGTAACGGAGAGAGTCGGAAAGTTCATACCTATGGCAACAGACCCACAGCACTCTGTCAATCATATGTGGAATGGGCTTCATGACTTCAGTTACCTCCATGTCTTTGAGCACATCATATCTATAAGTCTGTGCCTGTCTGGTGGGGGTGCCACCCAGGCTGCTGGGGTGAGGACCTGTAAGTTTCTTCCACAGGGGAGGTGGGCCTGATGGGCCATAATTCCGTCTACATCATCATCTCTAAAATTTAATCAAATCTGGTGTCCTCCATAGGGGACTGGACAAAAGCCTATCACTCACCAAGATTTACGTCTGGAGAGAGGAACTCTGATGGGGAGTTTTAGTGCTTCCTCCTACACTGCCTCTTCAAAGGTGGGCTCAAAGAGAACTTCTAAAAGCTCTGCTGTGGATAAGGTAACCCAAACCTTTGAAATCAGTGACCTAGACACTGAAGGGGCTAACAGGACACCAAATTAAAATTGAGCCTTTATTACTGCTGACATCATCTTGTCCTAATCCAACTCTATGGAACTCCAGAGGGATCTAGAGGAGAAGACAGATACAGCTGAGGTGGAACTTGAAGAAAGAAAGTGGTAAGGCATCTGCTCCGAGTAGAAGTTTCTATCTCTCCTCCTCCTCCTCCTCCTCAGAGCAGAGTCCATTGGTCCCAATAGGTCATGCCTTAGCAGAGAACCTAGGTGTGAAAGTGTAGCTAAGGTGGAAGGCCTAGGACAGGTGAATAGGAGGCAACTACTGTCTGGAGCTTCGCTGTGGAAAACATGTTGAAAGCATGCACTTGATACTAGAATATGAAAGGCCCTGATCAAACAATCCTAAGTGGTATTCCACACTAGGTTTAGTCCAGCAAAAGATGGCATCACAGCTTTGGTTTGGGAAAAAACAGAAAACTTTTTCCACTTTGATATGTGTGATTTTTCTGGTAGTTGGTTTTCTTACCTCTCTCAACTACTTGGTTGAGTAGGTACCATTGTTTGGAGTTAAAAATCCAATCTTCCATGCTGTTAGTTTGAGTACATTCAGGTGTGAGTGAATGACAGACCCCTTTAACTGGGAAAGTAGCTCTGTCACTAGAGAAAGAGTGTGATATCTCTGCTCACTGTGGGGCAATAGGAGGGAGAACCAATTCTCCCTTGGCCAGAAGAGTACTATGAGAATTATGCTTGGACTGTCTGATATGAATTAAAGTTAAGGCAGAAAGGCATATAGGAAGATGTGAGTCCATTTAAAGGAGAAGAGATCCGTCCTCTATGTCCCCATCTGATGGGTTATGGAGCAGAACGTTTGTAGTTGCCTGTTCTGATGACAGGCAAAGAGAGCTATGTTGGGGTATCCCCACTGGTGGGAGAAGTGCAGGAAAATCTCTCTCTTCAGCATCCATTCTCTGGGGTCCAGAAGGTTCATGCTCAAAGAATTTGCTATGGTGTTGTTCTGGCCTGGGATGTAGGATGCTATTAGTGTTAGCTGCAATTCCTGTGTCGAGTCAAACTTTTACTGCTAGACTGCACTGTGGTGTTGTCTGTCTAAATCTGCAGCATTCCTGTGGTTAGTTTGTTTTGAAATATTTTTATAGATAGAAACACTGCCAGCATGTGTGCTCCCAAGGCTATATCTGAGCTGTCTGAGGTGATGGTTTTGTCTGTCTCTGGTAGTCAGAAGTCTGCCTCTGGATTCTGCAGGATGGTGTCTATCCACCAAAGTATTTCCTTTTTTGGCATCGGAGAAGAAGCAGCAGAATTTTCAGGGACTGAACATGTTGTTCCCATGTTTTTTTAGGAAATACTGGAGCTTTCTCATGTGCAGCTTTACCACAGGAACAATTAGGATGTGGGATGCCATGTATCCCAAAGTCTTTAAGTATCCCTTTGTAGAGAATATTTGCCTTGGAAGTAGGCTGTGTATATAACTTGTTAGGAAGGCAACCTTGTCTTGGAGAAGGAAGATCTTTTGTTGTACTGAATCTGTCAGTGTGTCCAGAAAGAATTCTTGTTTGTGGCTGTAATTGGGATTTGCAGAAGTTGAGAGTGAGGCCCACCTTCGGCAAACAGTCTATAGTGACCTGCAGGGCTTTCAGAAATTCCAGGACAGATTTTCTCTGAATGAGGCAATCATCCAGATAGGCGTAAATGTGAACCCTAGAGTTCTGCAATGGGCTATAACTGCAGCCAGGTACTTGGTGAAAACTCTTGCAGCAGTCGATACACCAAATTGTAGAGCAGATTTGGTAGTGCAATCTGGTTGCCATAAATTAAAGATATTTTCTGTACTCCTTGGCTATTAGTACATGAAGGCATGCATTCTTCAGGTCTAGGGTGATTATATGGGCTCCCTGAAAGATCATCAGTAGAAGTTCTTGTAGGGTTAACATAATGAATTTTGGGATGTGCAGAAAAGTACAGTTTTGTACCTACCATAAATGTAGATGTTCGAGTGTTCACCCTGCTGCAGTCATCACACTTGGGTTATCCTGTCATCAGGCGGTCCCGCAGTCGGCCGGAATTCCAAAGTCTTGGTCCGGCATCAGTTGCTGTCACCTCTTCCCTGACGTCAGTGCGCCAGGGGTATATATAATGCAACCAACGCCATTTTCTTCAATTTTTCTTGCCCCAGATGTCAGGTGCCCCCAAAAAGGTGATCAGAAATTTGTACCAAAAGGAGTAATCACAGCACAAGCACAAAATCCCTTCAGCTATAAGCAAATACATCAGTAAGGCATAGAAGAGATTTAGCCAGAAGATCAGAGGGGATGGAGGGGGGGGGGGGTAACCTGGACTGCAGCAGGGTGAATACTCGAACATCTACATTTATGGTAGGTACAAAACTGTATTATGTTCATCGTGTTACCCTGCTGCAGTCATCACACTTGGGTTGAATCCCAAAGCTAAGGTAGGGGGGAGGTATCATAGAGAGTTAGTGGAGGCTATAAGGCCCTGCAGAACTGCAGTGGCGAAGCCCGCCCTGGACTTAGATTAAAGAGGTAAGTGATAGTGCTTGGTAAAGGTGTGTACTGAACTCCAAGTTGCAGCTTCTAAAATTTCCTTGGTTGGAACCCCCCCCCCTGAGAAAGGCTGTAGAGGTAGCTGTTGCCCTGGTAGAGTGGGATCTAATGGTAGCAGGAACTGGTTTCCCATGATGGGTATAGCAGAAACGTATGCAATGACCTATCCATTTAGAAATTGTTTGCATTGATATAGCCTTCCCTTGAGAAGTTGTAGCATAGGATACAAAGAGCTGGTCAGATTTTCTGAAAGCCTTAGTTTTGTCCAAATAGTAATGAAGTTGTCTGTGAATGTCTAAGGAATGCAGGAGTTTCTCACCTTTGTTCTGTGGATTGGGGAAGAAGGTGGGTAAGTGAATGGTTTGATTTAAAGCTACACTGGAAACCACCTTAGGCATAAAGGAAGGATTAGTTCGTAGAGAAACTCTGTCTTGATGAAAAATGAGGAAAGGCTCCACTGCCATTAATGCCTGTAGCTCTGAGACTCTTCTAGCTGAAGTTATTGCTAGGAGCAGGGCAGTCTTCCATGATAGGAACTGTAGATCTGCAGAGAAAGCTGGTTCAAAGGGAGGTAGCGTTAGTTTTTCCAGAACAAAGTTGAGGTCCCATGTTGGAGTAGGAGCTCTCCTAGGCGGTCTAATGTTTTTTGCCCCTCTGAGGAACTGCCTTAGAAGAGGATGTGAAAATAAAGGTGGATCCGTGTTGTAGTGAGCTGAAATAGCTGAAGCATGGATTTTAATTGAGGAAAAGGAAAGTCCTTTGTGCAACATCTCAGCTAAATACTGTACAATGTGAGGCATGTGAGGCTGAATTGTGTCTTGGCCTTTAGTTTGGTTCCAGGCACAAAACCTTTTCCATTTGTCTGAATAAGCCTTCCTGGTGCTTGGCCTACTGGCTTCCAGAATAACATCCAGAACTGCTTGTGAAATAGGTGTTGATTGGATGTTTAGATGATTTGCCATGCAGCCAGATTTCAAGTTTTGAGCTGGCTGTGAAGAATCTGATTGTTTTGTTGTGTGAGTAAATGGGGGATTTGAGGCAATATCCATGGTGGGCTGTGGGCCATATTTTTCAATAGCGGGTACCAGTGCTGGCGTGGCCAGTCTGGAGCTATGAGAATCAGTCGTGGTCTCTCCTTTTTGACTTTCAAAAGAACCTTTGTGAGGAGAGGCAATGGAGGGAAGGCATATACTGTCAGGTTTTTCCAACTGAAAGAGAGAGAGTCCACTTTCCAAGCTTGATGGTGAAATGTCCTTGTACAAAATTTTGGCAGTTGATAGTTTTGAGGACTGGCGAACAGGTCTATGTCTGGAAGGCCCCATTTTTGATTTATCATTGCAAATGTTTGTGGATCTAGTTTCCACTCGTGGGGATCCTTGATGTTTCTGCTGAGGTCGCCTGCCAATGTGTTCTTCTGTTCTGGCAGGAATTGAGCTTGTAACTGGACTCGGTAGGCCAGAGCTGTGTTCCATAAGGTCACTGCTTGCCTGCATAGAGGGTAAGAATGTGTACCCCCTTGTTTGTTTATGTACCACATTACTGTGGTGTTGTCCATCTTTATTGCAAGTTGTCCTGGATGTAATAGATCCTTGAAGGCTATCAGAGCTTTCTGTACAGCTAGCATCTCTTTTTGATTTATGTGCAGATTTCTTTGATCTGCAGTCCATAAACCTTGAATGCATTGTCCTGCCATGTGTGCCCCCCAGGCGTAGTCTGAAGCATCTGTTGTGATAGTTTGCCTGGCTGGGGGCAAGGTGAAAGGCTGACCCTTGTTGAGGTGACATGCCTGTGACCACCATAGAAATTCCTGTTGTAGGCAGGGAATGAGAGATATCATTGTGTCCAAGCTGTGGCTGTGTTGAGACCATACACTTTTTAGGTACCACTGTAATTTCCTCATATGCAGCTTTGCAAATGGTATTATTAGTATGCAAGATGCCATGAAGCCCAAAGCCTGCAGAATTTTTCTTGCAGTTAATTGGGTCTTTGTTGCCATTGTCTTGAAATATTGAGTCAGTTGTAGTTGCTTGTCTGGCGTAAGATAAGCCTTCTGGGCCGTTGTATTCAAGCTGGCACCCAGGAATGTCATTTTTTGTGAGGGTGCTAGTTTTGACTTCTTTTCGTTTACTGTGTACCCCAGGCAGTTTAATAGATGCTTTACAAAGGCCAGATGATGTAAGAGAATGTCTTTGCTTTCTGTTTGGATGAGGCAGTCGTCCAGGTATGGATATATTTGAATTCCTCTTTGTCTGCAGTATGCAATTACTGGTGCCAGGCATTTTGTGAAAACTCTGGGAGCAGTAGATAAGCCAAAGGGCAGTGCAGAGAATTGGTAATGGGTTGAACCTGCAATGAAACTGAGGTATCTTCTGCAACTTTGTCTGATAGGGATATGCAGGTATGCCTCCTTGAGGTCCAACGTAACCAGCCACGCTTCCTTGCCCAACATGGGAAGTAGCTGCTGTAGTGTTAGCATCTTGAATTTGGGTACTTGTAGGTAAGTGTTTAGAATTGAAAGGTCCAGAATTGGTCTCCAGGCATTGTCCTTTCTGGGCACTAGAAAGAGTCTTGAATAAAATCCTTGGCCTTGCTCTCGAGTAGGTACCAGTTGAATGGCTCTCATGTCCATGAGAGCTGTAATTTGCTTTTGTGCCTCTGCCCATTGATTTTGTGGCAGGTTTGGCATTCCTCTTTTCATTGGCAAGGTGTGAAAGTGGAATCTGTATCCTCGTAAAATTATGTCTAGGACCCATTTGTCCTTTGTGACAATGTGCCAGTTGTCTGCAAAAAGTGCGAGTTTCCCCCCCAAGGGGGCTGCCAAGAGAGTATTGCTTGGCCAGATGAGGTGCAAGTCATTGAGTTTGCCTTCTGGTGGTTTGAGACCTGTCTTCTCCTCCCTTCTGTGTTGTAGAGCCCCATTGGCGAGGTTTATACTGGGCTTGTGGTTGTCCTCTGCCTCTTGGGCGTCTGTATTTACCCCTCTGTGGTCTGTCAGTGACTGGAAAGGACCAATTTTTTGTTGGCCAGTTTCTGCTGAAGCGAGGGGGTTGTACTTGTAGGAAATCTTTGACTGTCTGCATAGATTTTGCCTTATCTTCCATTTTCTTTAAACCTTCTTCTGCTTTAACTCCAAAAAGAACATCTTGCTGTAAGGGTGCAACTAGTAGTTTTGCTTTAACATGATCAGGCAGAGTTTGTTCCTTTAACCAAGCATGCCTACGTATAACAGACCCAGTGACAGCTGCTCTGCAGGAGGCCTCCAAAGAATCAAACCCACATTGTAAGGTATGTTTGCCCACCTGCTCAGTGGCGTGCAACAGATCCTGTACTTCTTTCAATTCAGATTGTTGAGGGAGAGAGGTTATTCTTTGCTTTAACTGAGAGATTAGAAATTGCTGATACTTTAGCATGTGAAATTGACAATTCAGTGCCCTCATAGCTAGTGTGGCTGAGGTATAAACCATTTTCCCCCACCTGTCTAGTGCTCTGGAATCCCTCTCGGAAGGTACTGGGTTTTTAGCCATAGAAGCCTTTGCCCCCTTGGGACCCTGTGAGATAGTCTCTGGGTCAGCTACAGGGCTTTTGTAAAGAAATTTGTGGGAATCAGGCACTCTGTAGTATCTGTCTGGCTTAGCCGGAGCAGGAGGTAGAGAGTCTGGGTTGAAACTGGATTCTAAATAGACATCATCCACAATGTCCAAAACTGGTGGGATGGCAAGTGGTCTGTGTTGGGGGAGTAAAAGAAATTCTCTGAGCCTTTTCTTTGAATCAGAGTAGTCCTGGCCTTCCCAGTGAAAATGTTCCCTCATGGTGTGTAAAGTTTCCCCAAAGGAGTAGTCTTCAGGAGGAGAGGCTGAGGGAATAGAGTTCTCAGCATCAGAATCTTCATAAGGAGAGAAGGAATAGTCTTGGTCCTCAGAGGAGTCTGAAGAAATGGACATTTGCTCAGAGGATGCATAATCTTCCTCTTGTCTAGGCCTTTTGTCAGGAGGGGGCTGGGAACCCCTGATTAAAGAAATCAAATCTTCAGCCATTTTGAGCATCTGTTTCTTAGGCATGGGGCCTTGAACAGGAGACTGAAGTGCAGTCCTTTTAGATTTAGAAGGGGACTTCGACTTAGAAAACGTTTTAATGGTGAGAGTCGTCGGTCTGAAAATGCCTTCAGAAACCGATAGCGTTTCTGTAGTACCGACGTCTTTTGTAGCAAAGTCGTCGGAAGGGCCTGAAGTAAAAGGCTGCTTCGGCCTGGTACATTCCATCAAAATTTCCGTAGCGGTCTCGGGTTCCAGATCTGCGGTAGTCAGGGGCTGCGTCGGAGCCTCACTGAGGACCGGAGAACCGGAGACCGGATCGGCCGAGGCCTCGGAATCAGGCTTAGGCCTGGGCTGTCTGTCCTTATCCCTGCATTTTTTGTGCACGCCGGTAGTAGGTTGCTCCGACGGCATGGTGTAATTAAATTTCCTACCGAAGTAGTGTCGTGCGAAATCAAAGCATCTTTTAATAGTACGCTTATTAAACCTAGCACAAAACCGACAAGAAGTGATGTCGTGGTCTGGGCCTAGGCAAGGTATGCAATAAGAATGAAAATCCTTAAGAAGTATTTGCTTCCCACAAGAAATACAATTGTTAACTTTTTCTGACATCGGTCTGAGGCAAGAAAAGTTTCCCCAACGGGGTACTGAGCTTTATAGAAGACTTCGGTCTGAAATTCGAATTCAAAAATCTCAGGAGTTGGCCGACCGGCACTTGCGAACTGCTTCTGCTTCGGGCACCGCGTGGCAAGAAAGACTGGAGAAAATTGCGTCGGTTGCATTATATATACCCCTGGCGCACTGACGTCAGGGAAGAGGCAACAGCAACCGACGCCGGACCAAGACTTTGGAATTCCGGCCGACTGCAGGACCGCCTGACGACAGGATAACCCAAGTGTGATGACTGCAGCAGGGTAACACAATGAACATCTTGTTTAACACTGACAAGTTTAAGATTGATCTCCGGGTACCTTCCTTTCTTGGGACCAGAATAAAACCCTGTGCCCTCTCCTCCTGCAGGAACTGGCTGAATGGAGCCTTGTTGCAGAAGTTCTAGTAGGATGGGGGGAAGAAGTCCCTCTTAGTCCTTTGTATCCCTGAAATGGATGAAATAGCCTTTTTTCTATAACATTTAAAACCCACTAGTCCCTGGTGATGGATTTTCCCTGTTGTAGGAAAGAAGAGATTCTCCCAGCTACAGGAATAGGGGATGAGGTTGGGAGTGGAAGGAGTTATGAGTAGCCACAGTTGCTCTTGGGGGGTGTTACTGGGTCCTTGGATCCCCCAGGCCTAGAGTGTTGGAGGCAGTGGCCAAGATTCTGAGGGGGTTTTCCTGTGCTAGCTGGGTGTGGAAGACAAATTAACTACCTTAACAGTTTTGATTTGTTTTCCCTTTTTGACTAATTTCTCCAAGACTTTCTCTGCAGGGGGACCAAAGAGGAAGTCCTTTTTCAGTCATGGATCCGTAAGTTCTTCCTTTACTTGGTCTGGGAGAGACTGAGTCCTCAGCCAGGCATCTCTATGAATGTCAAATCCTGTAGCATCTGCCCTGCATGATGCATCTAATACATTACAGCTACATTTCAGAGAACATCTGGTCACCTGAAGTGCTGATCTAGTTGTCTCCAATATGTCTCTGTGTAGGTTCTTCTGTGCAATGACTTCTGCTTTAGCAATGAGTTATTCTTGCAAATATTTTAACATAAGGAATTGACAGTTGTTCTTGCAAATATTTTAACACAATGAATTGATAATTAAAAGCCTCATAATCAGGGTAGCAGATGTGAAGGTCTTTTTTTTTTTTTATCAAATCTGTATAACAATTTGCATTAGGCAAGCGGTGTCTGGATGCGGTTTACAGTCATATTCTGGAAACCCACTCGGTCACGTCATCATGTCGTCAAAATTTAACAGCGAAGATGAAAATGTTTTTCAGCCCCCATCTTGAGCCATGTTAAAGTCGAGTGTTCTGTATTCGCCATTTTTAAAATATGCCCATTGACCTGCATGTGCCATCTGGGCATTAATATTCAAGCTTCTGTATGGTAAGTTTCAATTTTTCACCTCTTTGAAAGTGTACTTTTGATGTTCTGCTACTCGACTGAGTGCATTTCCAGGTTATGATAATAAATCTCTGATCACACTCTTTGGGATACTCCTGGAGGATTCAGTAGCTACTACTGAGGGATCTGCCTGTGAATTTTTGTAAAGGTACTTGTGGGTGTCAAGGAGCCTATAAGAATTATCTGCCTTTCTAGGGGCAGGCAACATGAGAATCAGGATGCAAAGAAATGTCCTATAAAACACCATCTAAGACCACACGAACCAGAGGGAATAGCTAGTGGTCTGGAAGATGGCAGATTCAGAGGTTCTCTGTAATAGGTTTGAGTCTGAGAGAATTCTTTGCCCTCCCACTTAAAAGCCTCCTTCATCTTGTGCAAGGTAACCCCAAAGGATAAATTTTCGGGGAGTAGCAGAGGAGAGGGTGTCATCAGAGTCTGAGTCAGGAAAAGAATGAAGGGAGATGTGTTCAGCATATGATAACTCTTCCTCTGCTTCAGATTATAAGGAATCTAAATCCCCTTGAAGAGAGATATTCCTCCTTCTTTTTCTAGGGGAAGCTTCTGGAACAGACACTTGTTACTGGCTGGGCTCCCTGGACTTCATGAAAACCATGAACTCCTGGGCCAGCTTAACCAGGTCTCGTGCCTCAACTTGGGCTAAAACAGCTGAATAGTAGGGTAGCATTGGCTAGGGCAGGCTAATTGGTCTCTTTGGTCTGGACATTTGAGGTTTAAGAGTGAAGGACTCAGTAAGCAGGTGGATGACTAAGATTTTGGTCTAGTTCCTGAAGATTATTGCCATGTGCCTACTGAAGAAGCTAAGTCTTCTCCCGTGGTAACCAACTGTTGCTGTCAGAAGCTGAAGTCTACGATGCGGTTTCAGATCCAACCAATGTTGGAATGACACAGGTTATAGTACAGTGGCCTTATGTCAAGGCCACCCCCTAAGGGGTCACACCAGGGAACTCCGGCCTAGTGGTTGCAGGACCAGGGAGCTGCAATGGCATCTCACTTGAATTGTCACTCAGTCTTTTAGCAGATGAGGATGGTTCTCCATTGTCTGAGACATCCTTTTCCTTTATTTTCTTATCTTTGTGTTTCTTGGGTAGGGATCCAGCTAAAGCTGAAGCATGCAAAGAGGTGGATGGCACCAGCTCTAAAGGCTCCATGTGGGCTGCAAGAACTTCTGCCCTCCGCTTTAGGGTTTTTGAGCAAAACCTACCTCAATTCTGACAATTAAAAATGGTGTGCTGGGCCTACAAACAGAACAAGCAAAAAGAATGGAAATCTTTATGTGGGATTTGCTTCTCATATTTCAAATGGTTTGTGAAGACTCCCAGCCCAGCTAGTTAGAATTTTGTAAATAATTCTATGTCACACACACACACACACACACACACACACACACACACACACACACACACACACACACACACACACACACACACAAAGTCTTTCAGCTTTTCCCGGTTAGGGGTTGCCACACAGACCTCTCAAACGATTGGGGACAAATATCAACTGAATCAGGGACAAGTCAAGACAACATCATGGACAATCAGGGACACTTTTAAAATATTCGTGCTATTTAACTTGAACATTGACATACTCAAAGCATATGAATTAATACACATTTTCTGAGGAAAATTAAATTTATAACTCTTAATTATTGTCATTATTCATTAAGTGTAATTCACCACCTTTCCTCCAAAAGTCACTAGTTTTAGGAGGGATTAAGAGGAACAGAGTTAGAATTTGAGTCAAAATCAGGGACAGATGAGAGGTATGTTGCCACAGTGTAACTCCAGTCCGCTAATGATTGGCAGTGGATTTTTATGGTGCTGAGTTGCCAGCCCAAAGCCTAACCTTCAAAGAAGGCACACCCATTCATGCACGCACCTACCTGTATGTCTTTAAGCATCACTCGACCATAGGGAGGACTTGCAGACTCCACACAGAAGGTGCTCCAGCTGAAAATCGAACAGCAGAACCTCTTGCTGTGAGGTGACAAAGCTAACCGCTGCACCACCGTGGCCTACTAACTAATTCTATCTCATTGTAAATATTAATATGATCCATAGGCTTGTCTACAAATGTAAGTAACCTGTATGTTATGTGCTGAGCTTAAAAAATGTAACCACAGTGTACCCTGCTGGAAAAGAGCAGAAATGTATATGGACTACATGCCTGTGTTTTCATAGAAGTTGGAACATACAGCGTTAACTTGCAAACTCTGAGAAAATAGGTAAAGGGTTTTACACAGCTAGAAGATAGAATGTCTGCAGCTAGAATCTCTTTCTATTGTCTTAAGACAGAAATAATTACTAGTTTTAAACTGTAAAAGTGTTAATTATTTTATGACTTCCAGTTTCAGGCAAGCTTCTAAAACATAAGTATCAGCTTCTAAGAGAGAAGTATTTTTCATAGAGACATGTTAAATTCTGTTGTATCTGTTTAGCCTGGGAACTAGAGGCAAATGTCAAATAGTGATATCATCTAGCTAACCCAGCAGTAATGCGTATTATTAATTCAAGAACTATCTCAGAGAGAAAGTCTGGGCATTTTGTATTTGTCTCTGGATCTGAACACATCCATTCAGCACTTGTATTTGCTTTACTCTGTATGTAAAATTTAGATCATAGTATTTCTCTTAGAGACAGATAGGAATATAGTAAGATTAGTCTAGATGTTTTCTGTATTTATGTGAGACAGTCCTGCAATGTTGTTTTAAAATATTCTTGTGATTCTGAACTGAGCATTGTCTTCTGCTTTTATTATTTATTATTAAATATATCTAAACCTTTTAATTGAGGCTGGTTTTGTTTAGAGATATTTGAGCTCTTAGAGTAGTTGCATGTATTTGGTAACACTGTACAGGCCACTCTTAAATAGCCTTAGTAACCATTTCGATAATAGTAACTTTACACAGTAGAATTGGTCACCCTTTGTAAGGGTCTTATGGTAGCTGATAAGAGTGGTTGGTGGCAGCTGGTACTACCCTATAGTCTGGGCAGAAGGGAACATAGCTAGTGAACCTGTGCCAGCCTTCCCCAAGAGTGTCTGTGTGTTTGTATATGAATCCAATCTTAAAGTGTGTGTGAGTATGTGTGTGTGTGTGTGTGTGTGTGTGTGTGTGTGTGTGTGTGTGTGTGTGTGTGTGTGTGTCAGCTACTTGGGCAGGGACAAGAAGCACTGGTTGGACAGAGAGGGTACCGGAGGTTTTGGCTTAACCACTCAGCTAAGATCTTAACCCTATAGCTGTGCCAGTGGGGAGTCTTATTGTGGATCTGAAAAAAGCGAGAGGAACCAGCCTCAGACTGACTGTGATCTCTGTGTGCTCTTAAGGGAAATTGTACTTTACTGTGTGTGTACTTGTCATCCTCCCAATGTGCACGTCCCTCACTGCTATTAGTGGTAAGGATTAAGCCTCTTAGATTACTGGGCCAGTGCAGGGGCATCACATATTAAGTGTTTGGCAGTGGCGGGATAGCCACATCACATGTTAATTGGTTGATAGTGGTGAGACAGCCACATCACATATTAACTGGTGTGTACTGGTGTGGATATCGAATTCCTGTAGGTTGTGTACAGTGATGACTGAAGGTGTTTTTGTACTCAAAATCAGCCAAGCAGCGAACATTCAGAGTTCATATCACAATTGTTATATATATTTTTTTTGTTAGCTTAGTTAGTCAGGGAAAGCAGGCAAGCATGTCAGCAGAGGAGTATGGCAAGCTGACAAGAAGCCAGTTGGCTGACATGTGCCAGGCTAAAGGACTGGTGCATGAAAGCCTCTTTAAAGCAGACATGACTGCAGCTTTAGTCACAGCTGCATCAGAGAATAGCAACCAGGAGGACGATCAGACTGGCCATGTAGATGTACAACTTTCGGTAAATGGACAGCTCAATCTTTCCACAGAGGACTTAAAAAATCCATCTGGAGTTAAAGAGACTTGAGCTAGAGGCCAAGCATTTGGAAACAGAGGCAGCAGAGAGATTGAGATGTCTAGAGACTGAGGAAAATGAGAAACTGCTATGCCTGGAAGCTGAGGAGAAGGAGAGGCAGAGGCAACATGAAAAGGAGATGTTGACGCTTCACCAGAGTCATGAAGGTAATGGGGAAGGGAGTAACTGAACCCCAGAAGTAACAAGGTCAGTAAATTTCTTCCACAATTCACAGATGGGATAATTTTGATAGTTTCATTCATGTTTGAGAGGGTATGTAAACAGTATGATGCTGACCAAGGGCTCTGGGTAAGGTTCCTGACCCCCTTACTCCATGGTAAGACTGTAACTCTTCTTTCCAAACTGTCTGATAATGACTGTTTAAATTATAATGTTGTAAAGAACTGTTTGCTAGATTTTTTTAAGTCAACACCTGAAGCTTATAGGAAAAAGTTTTGTGAGCATATATGCAAGGCACATGAAAGTGTGTGTGAATATGTTGCTGAACTAAGCACTTATTTTCATAGGTGGGTGAGTGGATGTCAGGTCATCCCTTATGAAGGGCTGGCAGAGCTTCTGATGAAGGAACAAGCCCTTAGTACTTTGCCTATGGCCATGAAGATCTAGTTAGCTGATAGACAATGCCTTACTGTAGATGAGTTGGGGAAGATGGGAGACCTATACCTAGCAAGCAGGGCATCCCTGCACAGGAAAGGGACACCCAGTGCTGCTCATGGGTCTAAGGGAACCCATGTTGGGCACACCAGACTGCCCCAACAGAATCTGCCAGTAGCAGGGGAAGCCACTAGTCCAGGACCTAGGGTTAGATGTTTTGCATGCAACCAGTGGGGCCATGTAGCATATAGATGTCCACGGAGGCAAGGTGGGGATCAAAAGGTGAAAGAGACAGTAAGTGGGAATGACAAAATGCCAACAGTAGGCTGTCTTGAGAGAACAAGGGGACCAAACTACCACCCTGCAGATGTCTTGATAAGAAATGATTTTGGTAATGCAGTACCGTGTGTTCATGCAGTTGCATGCAGTCAGGCTGGGAGAAAAGCATGTGGGTTTGGTAGCCTGGGGAGATCCAGACAGACTGCACACTTGCAGTCAGGACTGGTGAGGTGATTACTTCAAGGAGGGAGCTACCCTGTACCAGTGAGACTGAAGGTGAGCCACAGCTGCTTGTGGGTACTGATGTTTCCTTGGACAGAGTGACTGTAAGGGCAGAGGTGAGTAGTAGTATCCAGGCTGACAGTGAGGCACTGCTGTCAGAGGATACCAGACTTCCTGTGGAAGGGCAGCTGGGGAAAGGTTAGAAAGAGAGAGTTGAGACAGGCTCAGCTCTCAGACCCTACATTACAAGGCCTGAGAGAGGTAGCTAGTGAGGCACCTGATTCTCAAGGGAAGGGGGAATCTGTACACTGGGACAAAGGGTTACTGTACAGAGAGTGGACCCCTGAGTGAAGGCTAGAGTGTGAGAGAATACAGCAGTTGGTAGTGCCCAGAGCCTACCATCCCGCACTTCTAGCCATAGCCCATGATATTCCCTTTGCAGGTCATATGGGCATACAACATACAAAGTAACGTGTTACGCAGAACTTCTATTGGCATAGGATTTCCAGAGATGTAACAGAGTACTGCAGGACCTGTGAGCAATGCCAAAAGGTAGGCAAGGCAGGAGACAAGGTGAAAGCTCCTTTGATGCCTTTGCTTGTGATTAAGGAGCCATTTTAGAGAGTAGCTATTGATATTGCGGGGCCTCTGAGCACCCCAAGTTCCACAGGGATAAAGCAAATCCTAGTGGTAGCAGACTATGCTACCAGATACCCCGAGGCAGTGGCTCTGCCCTCCACTGAGGCAGAAAAGGTGGCAAATGCTTTGTTAGATATTTTCAGAAGGGTAAGTTTCCCAAAAGAAATACTGACTGACAGAGGTGCCATTTTTATGTCAGACCTGCTGGCTTGTCTGTGGAAGTACTGTGGGGTGAAGCACCTAAAGACCAACCCCTGCCATCCCCAGACTAATGGTCTTGTTGAGAGGTTAAACGCTACACTCAAGACAATGCTACGGGCATTTGCAGACTAGTTTAAGAGGGATTGGGACAAATATTTGCACCCTCTTTTGTTTGCTTGCACATAAGTTCCCCAGGAATCCACAGATTTTTCACCCTTTGAGTTGTTGCATGGGCATAGGGTGAGGGGGCTTCCAGATTTAATTCGATATGAGTGGGAGGGTGAGTGTGAATCCCACAAAGAGTCTGTTATGGCATATGTCCTAAACCTCAGGACAAGGCTCAGGGAACTCATTGGCTTGGCCCAAGAGAACCTGACAGAAGCCCAACAGCAGAAAAAGGTCTGGTATGATAGGAATGCTCGAGCCAGAGAGGATGATTTTGGGAAGCAGGTAATGATTCTCATTCCTGTCAGACACAACAAGCTGCAGGCAGCTTGGGAGGGACCCTGCAAGGTGGTAAGGAAGGTCAGTGATGTTAACTACATGGTAGAACTGCTAGGCAGGAGGAAGGGGCACAAATTGTACCATGTTAACATGATGAAACCTTACCATGATAGGGGGGCCCTTGTGCTGAGTATTTGCAATGGATTGCAAGAGGAGTCTGAGGGAGATCTGGTGACTGATCTCAGTGAGGCTCGGACTGACACCTCTGTGGAAGTGGTAGCAATGTCCCAGCAGCTATCTCCTACCCAGGCTCGAGAAATCCAAGCAGTGTTACAGTAGTTTGGGGGTATGTTCACTGGGAAACCAGGGTGCACCCACCTGGTGCAGCACCATGTGGATACAGGGCCCCAAAGGCCTATTAAGCAGGCTCCTTATAAGTTGCCTGAGAGAGTCAAACAGACTCTGAGGGAGGAGATACAGGAAATGTTGGAACTAGGGGTAATTCAGGAGTCCTGCAGTCCCTGGGCCTCCCCAGTGGTGCTGGTACCAAAGAAGGCTGGCAGCACCAGGTTCTGTGTGGACTACAGGAAATAGTCACACAGAGTCAGATGCTTATCCCATGCCCAGGACAGATAAAGCCCTACAGCAGCTGAGTGGGGCTAAGTATCTTACCACTACCAATCTTACCAAGGGTTACTGGCAGGTGCCCTTGACTCCCAGTGCTAGTGAGAGGTCAGCTTTTGTGCTTACCTAGATGATATTACCATCTACAGACATTCCTGGCAACAGCACCTTCAGCATGTCAGGGAGTTACAGGGCAGACTACAGAGGGCAGGGTTAACCATTAATCCCAGCAAATATCAGGTGAGGATGGCAGAAGTCTTCTACCTAGGACATAGAGTGGGGAGTGGTAAGATCAGGCCAGAACCTGCCAAAGTGGAGGCCATTCAGGCATGGCCTGCACCTGTTACCAAAAAGAAGCTGAAGGCATTTTTAGGGACAGCAGAGTACTACAGAAAGTTTGCCCCCAATTATAGTACCATAGCTGCTTCCCTCACAGACCTGACAAGGGAAAACAGGCTAGATAAGGTAGTGTGGACCCCAGGTTGTGAGCAGGCATTCTAGAAGCTTAAAGAAGCTTTGGGAGGACACCCTGTGTTAGCCAGTCCAGATTACAGACAAGAATTTGTGCAGGTGGATGCTTTGAACCATGGGGTGGGGGCTGTACTTAGCCAGGTTTCTTCAAAGGGAGGAGAGCACCCAGTGGTTTATCTCAGTCGTAGGCTCCAACCCAGGGAGTAATGCTATGCAGCTGTAGAAAAGCAATATCTAGCCATAGTGTGGGCACTGCAGAAACTTCAGCCTTACCTGAATGGAAGGAAATTCATTGTAGTTGCAGACCACAATCCCTTAACATGGCTTCATTGAGCCAGTCAGCAAAATGCCAAGTGGAGCCTAGGATTGCAAGCATATATGTCAGTGCAGCACTGCAGTGGGGTTAGCAATGCCAACGCAGATGGGCTCTCAAGACAGGGAATTTGGTAAGGTATTCCCAGATAGACTCAACCCTCTCAAGCAACGTTTCTCAAGGGTCACTTGAAAAACTAGCTTGAGTTCTCGTGGTGGGGGGGGGGGGGTGAAGGCTGCCAGCTCAGCTAGCTAGAATTTTGTAAATAATTCTATGTCATTGTAAATATTAATATGATCAAAAGGCTTGTCAACAAATGTAAGTAAAGTACAGTTGTGTACATTTGCCATAAATGTAGATGTTCGAGTGTATTCACTGTTGCAGTCATTACATTTGGGTAATCTGCTGGCATGTTGCCCTCAGTCAGCCTGATTAACAAAGCCTTGGGTCCTGCATCGATTGCTGTCTCTTCTTCCATGAAGTCAGGTCATCAGGGGTATAAAACATGCAGCCGACACCATTACATCAGTTATTCTTGCCCCAGATGTCAGGTGCCCCCCTAATGGGGAGCAAATAAACATAAAAACACAAAGGTATACCTCCAACAAAAAGCAAATACACCAAAAAGGCTTTTAAGCATAGTAAAAGAAAGTAGAGGTATAGCCAGAAGAGATTAGGGGGCTGGAGGGTGGGTAACCAGGACTGCAACAGTGAATACATTTGAACATCTACATTTATAGTAAGTGTACACAACTGTACTATGTTCTTCGTGTTTCAGTGTTGCAGTCATTACATTTGGGTAGATTCCCAAAGCTATGGTTGGGAAGAGGAGTTTATATAGCATTAGGGCCAGCTATAAGGCCCTGCAAGACAGCAGTGGCAAAGCCAGCTGTGGATTTACAGAAAACTGGAAAATGATAATGCTTGGTGAAAGTATGTACAGAACTCCAGGTACCAGATTCTAGGATGTCCCTGGTGGGAACACCTCAGATAAAGGCTGCAGAAGTAGATGCAGCCCTGGTGGAGTGACATCTGATCACCTGGGGGATAGGGTTTCCATGGTGCTTACAGCAGAAATGAATGCAATGGCTTATCCATTTAGAAATGGTTTGTTTTGAAAAAGCCTTTCCCTCTGCCCCTGCAGCAAATGCTATCAGCAGTTGTTCAGATTGTCTTCGAGGTTTAGTCCTGTCCAAGTAGAATCTAAGTTCTCTGTGCACATCCAAGGAATGCAGAATCCGTTCCCCTTTGTTCTGTGGATTGGAAAAGAATGTTGGCAAATGAATGGACTGATTAAGAGCTGCACTGGATACCACCTTGGGCATGAAGGATGGATTGGTCCTGAGTGACACCATGTCTGCATGAAAGATGATGAAAGGCTCCACTGCCATAAGGGCCTGTAATTCAGATATCCTTCTAGCTGAAGTGATTGCTAAAAAGAAGGCTGTTTTCCAAGAAAGAAATTTTAAATCCGCAGTAGCAGCTGGCTCGAAAGGAGGTAGAGTGAGTTTCTCCAATACAAAGTTAAGGTCCCAGGCAGGGGTTGGAGCTCTCCTGGGTGGTCTCAAGTTTTTTGCCCCTCTGAGGTACTGCTTGAGCAGAGGATGAGAGAAGAGGGGAGATACTGTTTTATAATGAGCTGAAATGGCTGAGGCATGGATTTTGATGGAGGAAAAAGACAAGCCCTTGTGAAGCATCTCAGTTAAGTATTGCAAAATCTGAGGTAAATTGGGCGCTGCTGTGCTCATCCATTGAGACTGGTTCCAGGCACAGAATCTTTTCTGTTTGTCAGCACAAGATTTTCTAGTACTAGGTCTCCTTGCCTCTAAGATGACATCCATCACAGGTTTGCTAAGGGATGAAAAGGGTGAATTTAAGTGATTAGCCAAGCTGCAAGGTTCAAAGTTGGAAGCTGGGGGTGCAGAAATTGGTTCTCCTAATGGGACAGCAGGGAAGGGGTTTGAGGCAGGTGCCGTGGAGGTAACTGCGACACACTGCGCAGGAGGGGGTACCAGTGTTGGCGCGGCCAATCTGGAGCAATCAAGATCATCCTTGGTTTGTCCTGTTTGACTTTTAGTAGGACTTTGGAGAGCAGAGGGAGCGGGGGGAAGGCGTAGACTGATAGGTTTTTCCAGCTGAAGGACACAGCATCCACTTTCCAGGCTTGTTTGTGGGGAGTCCTTGTGAAAAACTTGTCCAACTGGTAGTTCTGGGGGGAGGCAAATAGATCTATGTCTGGGCTCCCCCAATCGCTTGTCAGCATGTTGAAAATCCTTGGTTCCAGTTTCCACTCGTGTGGGTCCATGAGATTTCTGCTTAGTCCGTCTGCCAGTGTATTTAATTCTTCTGGCAGGAATTGAGCTTGTAGGGGCACTTGGTAGCTCAGGGCTGTGTTACACAATGCCATGGCTAGTCTGCAGAGGGGGTAGGAATGTGTACCCCCTTGCTTGTTTATGTACCATATAACCGTGGAGTTATCCATCTTTACCATTAGTTGTCCTGGAAGAATGTAGTCCTTGAAGGCTGTCAGAGCATTCTGTACAGCTAACATTTCTTTTCGATTGATATGTAGGTGCATTTGACTTGGGTTCCATTTGCCCTGAATGCATTTCCCTGCCAGGTGAGCCCCATATGCATACTCTGATACATCTGTTGTTAGGGTTTGGGCGTCAGGGGGTAGTGTAAATGGTAGTCCCTTGTTTTGGTGGCAGGCCTCTGCCCACCAGAGTAACTCTAGGCATAGGCAAGGTATGACAGGAATCATTGTTTCCAGGCTGTGAGAATGTTGACTCCATAGTTTTTTTAGATACCACTGTAGTTTCCTTATATGCAGTCTTGCATATGGAATTAGAAGAATGCAGGAGGCCATGAACCCCAAGGCTTGCAGTATTTGTCTTGTAGATAGCAGGGTTTTTTTGGCCACTTGTTTGAAATAGTTTACCAAATGAATTTGCTTTTCTGGCGTAAGGTAAGCCATCTGGGTAGTTGTATTCAAGCTTGCTCCCAGGAATGTAATTTGTTGACAGGGTACCAGTTGTGATTTCTTTTCATTTATAGTGTACCCCAGACAAGTTAGAACCCTTTTTACAAATGCCAGATGATTTAAAAGTATGCCCTGGCTTTCTATTTAAATTAGACAATCGTCCAGGTATGGGTATATTTGAATAATTCTTTGCCGACAAAAAGCAATAACTGGAGCCAGGCACTTTGTGAATACCCTGGGTGCAGCAGACAAGCCAAAGGGCAGTGCAGAGAACTGATAATGCGTGCAGCCTGCCTTGAAGCGTAGGTATCTTCTGCAAGACTTCCTGATTGGGATGTGCAGGTATGCTTCTTTTAGGCCAACCAGGCGTCTTTGCCTACCATAGGAAGCAATTGATGAAGAGTCAGCATCTTGAATTATGGTATCTCCAGAAAGGTGATTAGAGTAGACAGGTCCAGGATTGGACACCATGATTTGTCTTTTCAGGGTACCAGGAAAAGTCTGGAGTAGAAACCTTGTCCCCTTTTCCTGTTCTGGTACCAGTTGAATAGCCCCCATGCTTAAGAGGGAAAGTACTTGTTTTTGAGTCTCTGCCCACTGATTTGGGGGCAGGTCTGGCCACCCATTTGGTGTTGGCAACGTGTGGAAACAAAATCTGTATCCCTGGGACACTATATTTAAAACCCATTTGTCCTGAGTTATGAGTTCCCAGTTCTTTGCATGAAGAGCAATCTTCTCCCCCAAAGGGGCGGTCAAAAGATAAGTTCTTGGTACTTTTAAAAAGGAAGTCATTGAGACTGTTTACCATAGGGGGTGTCTTATTTCCAGATTTGGAAAAGGAGGCCCCCCACTGCTTGGTTCTGAGAGTCCCCTGGGACTGAAACCTGGGGTTTTTGCTGTGCCTGGGTTTGGCCTGAGAAGACCTTGAAGGGACCAGAAAGGACCAATTCTTAGTAGGCCAGTGCCTACTAAATTTAGGACGTTGCAGTTGTAAAAAATCTTTAACAGTTTGCATAGCTTTAGCTTTACCTTCCATCTTTTTAAGAACTTCTTCAGCCTTGCTGCAAACAGGCGGTCCTGATTTAAAGGAGCATCCAACAATTTTGCTTTAACATGATCAGGCAAAGATTGTTCCTTAAGCCAAGCATGCCTTCTAAGCACAGACCCAGTAACAGCAGCCTTGCAAGAGGCTTCTAAAGAATCAAAACCACATTGCAAAACATGTTTTCCAACTTGTTCAGCAGAATGCATTGTCCTGTAAATCTTTTATTTTCCACAAAGTCAGGAATCGACATAATTTTCTGATTAAGCAGTCCAATAACATGTTGCTGACATTTTAACATATGAAATTGGCAGTTTAAAGCTCTGATTGCCAAGGTTGCAGAAGTATAAACCTTTTTACCCCATCTATCCAGCGCCTTGGAGTCTGTATCAGAAGGGGTAGGATTTTTAGCAGTAGAAGCCTTAATGCCCTTGGGCCCCTGAGAAATAGTCTCTGGATCTGCAGCAGGATTTTTGAAAAGGAACTTGTGGGACTCAGGAACCCTGCAGTATCTGCCAGGTTTACTAGGAGCAGGAGGCAGGGAATCAGGGGCCAAACTGGATTCCAAGAAAACATCATCAACAATGACTAGTACAAGAAGTATAGCCAAAGGCCTATGCTGAGGTAGAAGAAGGAAATCCCTAAGCCTCTTTTTTGAATTAGAACATTCCTGGTTTTCCCAGTGAAAATGCTCCCTTAAAGTATGTAAAGTTTCCCCAAAAGAAAAGTCCTCAGGAGGGGAAGCAGAGGGAATGGAATCCTCTGCATCATAATCCTCATAAGTAAGTATGGACAAATCGAGGTTACCAGAAGAGTCAGAAGAAACAGAATCCTGATCAGAAGATTCATAAGCAAGCTCAGCTTTAGGCCTCTTGGGGGGGGGGGGGGTTTGACTACCCCTGATTAGAGTTATTAGATCTTCAGCCATTTTTATCATTTGTTTTTTAGGCATAGGGGCCTGAGCATGTGGCCTGGGCGTCAATTTTTTAGACATGGATCGAGATTTAGGCCTTAGTAATGAAGGAGGTGTCGTTTTAATATGCAAGTCTGTAGGCCTGAATACACCCTCAGAAGCCGGTACCTGCACAGCAGCTCCGGACCCATTCAAGGTAGAGACATCTGCGGGTTCCATAGTTGAAGTATCTCGCAGCATACTGGACTCCGAATGGGCCTCAGTAGAGGCCTGAGAATCAGACGTAGCGGGTATTAGGGGCTGTGAAAGTGCCTCACTGAGTACCGGCAGACTGGCGACTGGCTTAGGAGAAGCGTCGTCGGCAGTTTTGGACCTCAACGGCCTGTCTCTGTCTTTATCTTTACGTTTTTTCGGAATCCCGATAGTTGGTTGGCTAATCAATGACATTTCTGGATAATTAAACCGAGAACCGAAATGAGAGGCAAAAATATAATGACGACGGATAGTGCGCTGATTAAATAAAGCACAAAACTGACAGCAAGGTACGTTGTGGTCAGGGCCTAGGCAAGGAATACAGTACGAATGAAAATCTTTATGAGATATTTGCTTTCCACAAGTAATGCTATTATTAACTTTAACTGACATCGGTAAGGAGCAAGAAAAGTTTCCCCAATGGGGTATTTAGCTTTAAGTTGAAGACTTCGGAGCTGAAACTCGAAAACGAAAATTTCAGGAGTCGGCCAACCGGAACTTGCGAACTGCTTCTGCTTCGGGCACTGCACATCAAGAAAGACTGATGCAATGGCATCAGCTGCATGTTTTATATCCCTGATGACCTGACGTCATGGAAGAAGAGACAGCAACCGACGCAGGAACCAAGACTTGGTTAATCAGGCTGACTGAGGGCAACCTGCCAGCAGATTACCCAAATGTAATGACTGCAACAGTGAAACATGAAGAACATCCTGTATGTTATGTGCTGAGCTTCAAAAATGTAACCACAGTGCACCCTGCTGGAAAATAGCACAAATGTATATGGACTATATGCCTGTGCAAATATGTGTTTTCAGAGTAGAAGTTGGAACATACTGGGTTAACCTGCAAACTCTGAGAAAATAAGTAAAGAGTTTTACATAGCTAGAAGACAGAATGTCTGCAGCTAGAGTTTCTTTCTATTGTCTTAAGACAGAAATAATTACTAGGTTTAAAATGTAAAAGTGTTAATTGTTTTACGACTTCCACTTTCAGGCAAGCTTCTAAGAGATAAGTGTCAGCTTCTAACACAGAAGTATTTTTCACAGAGACATGTTAAATTCATTGGTATCTGTTTAGCCTGGGAACCAGAGGCAAGTGTCAAATAGTGATATCATCTAGTTAACCCAGCAGCAATGTGTATTACTAATTTAAGAACTATCTCAAGAGAGATGGCCTGGGCATTTTTATTTGTCTCTGGATCTGAACACATCCATTCAGCACTTATATTTGCTTTGCTCTGTAAGATTTAGATCACAGTATTTCTCTTAGAGATAGATAGGAATATAGTAAGATCAGTCTAGATGTTTTCTGCATTTATGTGAGACTGTCCTGCAATGTTGTTTTAAAATATTTCCTGTGGTTCTGAACTCTGCCATCTCTGTGTTGAGTTAATGAGTATTGTCGTGTGCTTTTATTATTAACTATATTTAAACCTTTTAATTGTGGCTGATTTTGTTTAGAGATATTTAAGCTCTTAGGGTACTTGCATGTAATTTGTAACACTGTACAGGCCACTCTTAAATAGCTTTAGTCTTGGACACACTTAACCATTTGGATAATAGTAACATTACACAGTAGCATTGGTCACCCTTTGTAAGGGCCTTATGGTAGCTGATAAGAGTGGTTGGTGGCAGCTGCTACTACCCTATAGTCTGGGCAGAAGGGGGCATTGTTAGTGAATCTTTGCCAGCCTTCCCCAGGAGTGCCTGTATGTTTGTATATTAATCCAATCTCAAAGTGTGTGTGTGTGTGTGTGTGTGTGTGTGTGTGTGTGTGTGTGTGTGTGTGTGTGTGTGAGCTACATGGGCAGAGACACGAAGCACTGGTTGGACAGAGAGGGTGCCGGAGGTTTTGGCTTGGCCACTAAGCTGAGATCTTAACCCTATAGCTGTGCCAGTGGGGAGTCTTATCTGGGATCTGGAAATAGAGAGAGAAACCAGCCCCAAACTGACTGTGATTTCTGTGTGCTCTTAAGAGAAATTGTACTTTACTGTGTGCGTACTTGTCATCCTCCCAATGTGCACGTCCCTCACTGGTATTAGTGGTGAGGATAGAGGTTCCTTGATTACTGGGCCAGTGCAGGGGCATCACATGGTTACTGACCTTTTTAAACATTAATTAGAAAGAATTGTAAAAATCACCATTGAGGAATTAACTGTGCTTTAAACACCACACCAAGCAAGTAAAGAAAAAAAACATGTCAGCACAGAAACACGGACAAAGACAGCTAAATAAATACAAGACTGTTTATTAATATTAACAGATAAGCGCTTCTTTCACACTATTACAAGTGCTTCATCAGACCATGCAATCCAAGCACCCTAAAACATTTAAATAAAAAAAAACAATCATCCAATCGGCCTAAGCAAACTTAATGACCTTATTCAGCAAATGGTTGATTGGAAAGTTTGCTTAGGCTGATTTGATGATTGATGATTGATTTTCTTATTTAAATGTTTTTGTGTATTAGGGATTGCATGGTTTGATGAAGCACTTGTAATAGTGTGAAAGTGTTTACCTGTTCACGTTAATAAACAGTTTTGCTTTTATTTAGCTGCCTTTGGTAGTGTTTCTATACTAACACGTTTTTTTTTCTGTAATTAATTAGAAATAATTTATTTATTTATTGGCATTTGTTTACCAGAATAGTCCACTGTGCTGGTAAGAACCCATTTTCAGTGAAGGCCTGGGGGAAAAAGCTCCACAAAAATCATGAACAAGTAACAAAAATAATGTAATGAATAACTAATAAAATATGAAAATCATATGAAAATTCAATAAAATCATGTACATATTTATTTTTCTTTGTTTACTGAGAAAGTCGAATTGGGTAATACCCATTTTCAGTGAAGGCCCGAGGGAGAAAAGCTCCATTTGTTTACAATGCATTATAATTAGTTCCAGTTATACACAGTAGCTACATTTCTATTTACATTTATAAACATACAGTAGTTACATTTACACATTTGATTACAGAGATAGAAGTTACTAAAGAAAAAGCCCATGTGTAGTTCAGTGGACTGTAGAGGCAGCAGTTATGCATAAAACTGTTTTGTCATTTCAGTGAGAGGTGGAGAGTATTGTTTGGTGAGCACAAAGACTTAACCTGGTGATGAGCATGTGCAGGACCAGGATTGGTTAAGATGCTGTTTAAGCAGTGGTTTAAAACTTCTGAGTTTGTTGGCGATGACGTACTTGGAGTAGAGAGAGTCTCCTCCAACATTATTTAACTAATTTGTGAGTAATAGGAATTTTTTAATAGAACAGAGGTCCCCTGCTGGACAGTAGGGCAGTAATAAGTTTTGTAGTGCAAGGCACTTTTCTGGATGATGAATGAGTTTGTGTGCTGTAGTTAGCTGTGACAATGTCAGGTAGCTATGCAGTTCAAGCCAGTTTAATTGCTTTAAGCTATGAAAATGTTGGATCCCATGAGGGAGACTGGTGGCAAATTTAGCTATTTTATTGTAGCAGGAGGCAAGATTCTTTCTTTGAGTATTGTTTAAGTTTGTTAAGATGGCAGCTGAGTATAAGAAAGTTGTCAGTAAGAAGGTGGTGGCTAGAGTTTTTCTTGCAGTATCTGTAAGGAATCCATTGATCCTATAAAGGGGAGCCTTGTTTCTGGTGTGTAGATTTAATGGTGTGCAGTACATGGTGGTCATATTTGAGACTGTCATCTACAATACCTAGATGTTTAGTGGGAGTTACAGTTTCAATTACAGTATTATTTGCTGACTTTATAGTAAAAGATTGCTTTTAATTTTGGTAACTTTTTGAGGTAAAAAGCATTAGCTTAGTTTTCTTGGGGTTCAAAAGGAGGTTTGATTCTTTGAGCCAGGCTTCTGCAGGAAAGAAAGATTTTTGGGGAATGTCTTGAAGCTTATTTATTGTTGTGGCTGCACATATTAATGTTGAATTGTCTGCATACTGAACTAAACTAGCATGGTGAATGGAGTTGTGGAAGTTATTAATAAATATATTAATTAGGGGAGGACCCAGAATAGAGCCCTGAGGGACCACTGTAGTAAGTGGTTGAAAGGATGAGTAGGTTTGTTGCCATTTAATGGCTTACTGCTAAATAAATAAAAATAATCTTCCCCAATTGGGTAATTATCTGAAAGCAGGTTGTAGGAACTCTAGAAAAATGAGCTGACTAACTGACTGTGAAGATTAGGTTCAATGGAGTATCACATCAGCCTGCACAGGTAGAAAGAAAGTACAGTTGTGTACACTTACCATAAATGTAAATGTTCGAGTGTATTCACTGTTGCAGTCATCACATTTGGGTTATCTGCCTGCAGGTAGACCTCAGCCGGCCTGAATACCAGAGTCTTCAGATCTCTGCGTCAGATGCTGTCGCTTCTTCCATGACGTCAGGTCATCAGTGGTATAAAACATTTAGCTGACGCCATTACATCAGTTTTTCTTGCCCCAGATGTCAGGTGCCCCCACTATAGGAAGCAATTACATGGTATGGTACACCCCCATCAAAAAGCAAATACACATGAAAATATACATATATATATATATATATATATATATATATATATATATATATATATATATATATATATATATATATATATCAAACAAGAAGGAAAGGTAGAGCCAGGAGAAGTCAGGGGGCTGGAGGGAGGGTAACCAGGACTGCAACAGTGAATACACTCGAACATCTACATTTTTGGTAAGTGTACACAACTGTACTATGTTCTTTGTGTTTCACTGTTGCAGTCATCACATTTGGGTTGATTCCCAAAGCTAAGGAAGGGAGGAGGAAGCTAAAGAGCATTGGGGCCAGCTATTAAGCCCTGCAAGACTGCTCTGGCAAATCCAGCTCTGGATTTAGAAAAGATAGGCAGGTGGTACTGCTTGGTGAAGGTATGTACAGAGTTCCAGGTAGCAGCTTCCAGGATGTCCCTGGTAGGGGCTCCTCTGACAAATGCCATAGAGGTAGATGCAGCCCTGGTGGAATGTGATCTTATCCCATGTGGGGTAGGTTTTCCATGGTGCTTGTAGCAGAAATGAATGCAATGGGCTATCCATTTGGAAATGGTTTGCTTTGAAATGGCCTTCTCATCTGCCCCTGCAGCAAAGCCAACTAGCAGCTGGTCAGATTTTCTGAGAGGCCTAGTCCTGTCCAAATAGAATCTAAGTTGTCTGTGCATGTCCAGACAGTGCAGTATCCGTTCCCCTTTGTTTTGTGGATTAGGGAAAAAAGTAGGCAAATGAATGGACTGGTTTAGGGCCACACTAGACACCACCTTGGGCATAAAGGAAGGATTAGTCCTGAGAGAAAACCTGTCCGTATGGAAGATAATGAAGGGTTCCACTGCCATGAGGGCCTGTAATTCCGACACTCTTCTTGCTGATGTGATGGCTAGAAGTAAGGCTATTTTCCATGAAAGGAATTTCAACTCTGCTGTTGCAGCTGGCTCAAAGGGGGGAAGAGTGAACTTTTCCAATACAAAGTTAAGGTCCCAGGCTAGAGTGGGAGCTCTCCTGGGGGGGTCTTACATTTTTGGCCCCTCTAAGGAATTGTTTTAACAAGGGGTGAGAGAAGAGGGGTGGCTCAGTATTATAATGTGCTGAAATGGCAGAGGCATGAATCTTAATTGACGAGAAGGATAGGCCCTTGTGGAGCATTTCTATTAAGTACTCGAAAATATGGGGTAAGCTGGGCACCGTTGTGGCCATCCCCTGAGCCTGGCTCCAAGAACAGTATCTTTTACACTTTTCAGCAAAGGCTTTTCTGGTACTAGGTCTCCTTGCCTCCAGAATGCCATCCTGCACCTGCTTACTGAGGGATGCTAGAGGAGAGCTCATGGAATTAGCCAGGCTGCAAGGTTCAGGGTTTGAAGCTGAGGGTGCAGAATCCGGCCCGCCTGCTGGGACAGCAGGGAAGGGGTCTGAGGCAGGTGCCATGTTTGTAACAGTGTCAGACTGCGCATGAGGGGGTACCAGTGCTGGCGTGGCCAGTCTGCTGCAATCAGTATTGTTCTTGGCTTGTCCTGTTTGATCTTTAGTAGAACCTTCGAGAGGAGAGGCAGAGGGGAAAGGCATAAACCGAGAGGCTTTCCCAGGTAAAGGACAGGGCAACCACTTTCCAAGCTTGACTTTGGGGAGTTCTGGTGGAGAATTTTTTCAATTGGTAGTTCTGAGGGGAGGCAAAGAGGTCTACCTCTAGTGTCACCCATTTGTTCCTCAAGAGGTTGAATATTTTGGGTTCTAGTTTCCATTTGTGTGGGTCCATGAGATTTCTGCTTAAGTCGTCTGCCTGTGAATTTAGTTTGCCTGGCAGGAATTGAGCTTGTAGGTGCACTTGGTAGCTCAAGGCTGTGCTCCACAGAGCCATGGCTAGTCTGCAGAGAGGGTAGGAGTGGGTTCCCCCCTGCTTGTTTATGTACCATATAACTGTGGTGTTGTCTGTCTTTAACAATAGTTGTCCTGGAAGAATAAGGTTTTTGAAGGCTGTCAGAGCATTCTGTACAGCTAACATTTCTTTTTGAGTGATATGCAAGTGTATCTGTCTCGGGTTCCATTTGCCCTGAATGCACTGTCCTGCCATGTGAGCCCCCCATGCATAATCTGATACGTCCATTGTTAGGGTTTGGGCGGCAGGGAGTAGAGTGAAAGGGAGCCCCTTGTTGTGGTAGCAGGCTTCTGCCCACCGAAGGAACTCTGTCCTTAGACAAGGAATGATAGGAATCATTGTTTCCAGGTCCTGAGAATGTTGACACCATAAACTTTTTCGATACCATTGAAGTTTCCTGATATGCAGTCTTGCATATGGAATTAGCAGAATGCAAGAGGCCATGAAACCCAGAGCTTGCAGTATTTTCCTTGCAGAAAGCTGGGTTTTTGTGGCCAATAGTTTGAAGTAGGTTGTCAAATGAACTTGTTTCTCTGGAGTGAGGAATGCTATCTGGTTAGTTGTGTTCAAGCTTGCTCCCAGAAATACAATCTGTTGGCAGGGTACTAGGCAAGATTTCTTTTCATTGATGGTGTACCCCAGTGAGGTTAGAAGTTTCTTTACAAATGCCAGGTGTTGTAATAGCAAGTATTGGCTTTCTGTCTGAATCAGACAATCATCCAGGTACGGGTAAATTTGAATATTTCTCTGCCTGCAAAATGCAATGGCTGGAGGTCGACACTTTATGAACACCCTGGGCGCAGTAGAAAAGCCAAAGGAAAGTGCAGAGACCTGAAAGTGCATGGAGCCCGTCCTGAAATGTAGGTATTGTCTGCAGGATTCCCTTATTGGGATGTGCAGGTAAGCTTCCTTTAAGTCTAGGGTTGCCAGCCAGGCATTCTTGGCTAGCAGAGGAAGAAGCTGTTGAAGAGTTAGCATTTTGAATTTTGGAACCACCAGAAAGGTGTTGAGAATAGAGAGGTCCAGGACAGGACGCCAGGAGTTTTCTTTTCTGGGTACCAGAAAAAGTCTTGAATAAAAACCTTGTCCCCTTAGTTTTGCTGGGACCGGATGAATGCCCTGATACTGAGAAGAGAGAGAACCTGCTGTTGGGCCTCCATCCATTGATTTGTGGGGAGGTCTGGCCAACCATTTGGGGTTGGTAGTGTGTGGAAGTGGAATCTGTATCCTCGGTAAACTATGTTCAAAACTCATTTGTCCCGGGTAATGAGTTCCCAGTTTTTTGCATGCAGGGCAAGCTTTCCTCCTAAGGGAGCAAGTAGTTGAGCAGGGCTTGGGAGGGTTAAGGTTAAGTCATTGTGACATTTTTCCATAGGGGGGTGGCTTATTACTTCCTGCTTTGGAAGTGGGAGCCCCCACTGCTTAGATCTGCGCATAGCCTGAGACTGTAGTCTTGGTGGTCTGCTGTTCCTGGGTTTGGACTGAGAAGGTCTGGAAGGGACTGGAAAGGACCAGTTCTTTGAAAGCTAATGCCTACTGAATCTGGGAGGCTGTACTTGTAGAAAATCGTTAACAGTTTGCACAGACTTAGCTTTTTTCTCTATCTTTTTGAGGACTTCCTCTGCTTTGTTGCCAAAAAGGTGGTTTTGGTTTAAGGGTGCATCCAGTAATTTAGGTTTAACATGGTCTGGCAAGTTTTGTTCCTTAAGCCAAGCATGCCTTCTAAGTGCAGACCCAGTGACAGCAGCCCTGCAAGATGCTTCTAAAGCATCAAAACCACATTGCAAAGTATGTTTACCAACTTGTTCTGCAGAATGCATTAAATCTTGCATGTCTTTGTGTTCAACACAGTCAGGAATCAACATCATTTTCTGTTTAAGTAGTCCCATAATATGCTGCTGATACTTTAACATATGAAACTGGCAATTTAAAGCCCTAATGGCCAAAGTAGCAGAAGTGTAAACCTTCTTACCCCATCTGTCTAAGACTCTAGAACCTCTATCGGAAGGGGTAGGATTTTTGGCAGCAGTAGCCTTAATGCCTTTTGGTCCTTGGGAAATGGGTCTCTGGATCCGCAGTAGGATTCTTGAAGAGGAACTTGTGAGAGTCAGGTACTCTGTAGTACCTGTCAGGTTTTCTGGGAGCTGGAGGTAAAGTGTCTGGGGTAAGGCTAGATTCCAAGAAAACATCATCTACAATAGCCAGAACAGGAGGGATAGCTAGAGGCCTGTGCTGTGGAAGGAGTAAGAATTCCCTAAGTCTCTTTTTGGACTCAGAATAGTCCTGGCTTTCCCAGCGGAAATGCTCCCTAAGGGTATGCAAGGTTTCACCAAAAGAAAAATCTTCTGGAAGGGAAGCAGAGGGAATGGAATCCTCTGCATCAGAATCCTCATAAGTAGGCAAGGGCAAATCCTGGTAATCAGAAGGAGCAGAAATATCAGATTCCTGATCAGAAGAATCAGAAAGAAAATTGGTTCTAGGTCTCTTAGAGGGGGAAGGCTGGCTTCCCCTAATTAAGGTAATATGGTCTTCAGCCATTCCAAGCATTTGTTTTTAAGGCATATGGGCCTGAGTCAGCGGTTTGGTAGTCAGTTTTCTAGGTGTAGTGCAAGTTTTAGGCCTGAGGAATTTGGTACTTCTAGTTGGAAACGAAGCCGTCGGTTTAATATGAAAGTCTGTAGGCCTGAATACACCCTCAGAAGCTGGTGCCTGCACAGCGGCTCCGCACCCATCCAAAGTAGAGACATCTGCAGGTTTCATAGTTGAAGAAGCATCTCGCGGCATACCGGACTCTGAAAGGGTCTCAGTAGAGGCCTGTGAATCTGTAGTAGCAGGTATCAGGGTTGTGAAAGTGCCTCACTGAGTACAGGTGGACTGGCGACTAGCTTAACGGAAGTGTCATCGGCAGTTTTGGACCTATGCGGCCTGTCTCTGTCTTTATCCTTACATTTTTTTCGGACGATCGGTAGTCGGCTGGCTTAACAAAACCATTTTGGAGTACGGAGATCAAGAACAAAAATATTTAGCTACAAAATAGCCTGATGACGAATAGTTTGGGAGTTGAACAAGGCACAAAACCAACAGTGAGGGACGTTGTGTTCTGGGCCTAAACAGATGACGCAGTAAGAATGAAAATCTCTATGAGGTATTTGACAATTGTTAATTTTTTCTGACATCGAATAGTGTAAGAAAAAAGGATCCCCAATGGGGTACTTATGTTTTTTGAAGACTTCAGGTCTGAAACTCGAAAACGAAAATTTCAGAAGTCAAACGACCGGCACTTGCAAACTGCTTCTGCTTCGGGCACTGCACGGCAAGAAAGACTGGTGTAATGGCTTCGGCTGCATGCTTTATACCCCTGATGACCTGACGTCATGGAAGAAGTGACAGCATCCGACGCAGAAATCCGAAGACTCTGGTATTCAAGCCAGCTGAGGACTACCTGCAGGCAGATAACCCAAATGTGATGACTGCAACAGTAAAACACGAAGAACATCTGAAGAATGTGACAACTGATGCCCATTTTAAACCCTGACATCCAGCCATTGGTCCCCAGATGTCTGTCATCTATGGATGAGGTAAAGACTCTGGGAAATGGGATGGTCATGGGCTTCTGCATGGCAGGAAGACCAAAGTATCAGTATTGCAACATTGGCTTTGAAGAACATCCACTGTTGCCTGGGCCAAAAGGGAGTCAACATCTTGAGAATTTTCTTCAGAATCTTCAGAAGTGCATCGGAAATCAAATAGAATGGGTGGAAAAGCATGCAGGAACATTCCTGTCTAAGGAAAAGAAAAGGCATCTGTCTTCCAGTCCTCCTTGTATGGAGTCATGGAGCAGAATGTTGCTAACTGATTGTTCAGAGAGGAGGCAAAAATGTCTACTTGTGAAACTATCCACAAATGGATCAAATCTTAGAAGATTCCCTGATCTAGATTCCATTTGTGAGGGTCTACCTTGGTGCTCAGCTTGTCTGCCATACAATTTTGATCTGATGGAATGTAGGAAGTCTGTACAGTAATGTACAGTAAGAGTGTGCTCTAAAGCTACATTTCATGCTAACATAACTACTCCTCATAGAAGGTAACATCTGGTCCCCCTTGTTTGTTTATGTACCACATCACTGTGGTATTCCCCATAACAACTTGAAGTAGTCCTGGGGACCAAAGGTGATTCAAAGAGTTGAGAGTCTTGATCAGGCAAGGATCTCTTTTATATTTACGTGCTCGTGTTTGTCTTTATTTTCTCAGATATGCTGAACTTTTATTCCCCTTGACACTGCTCCACAAACAAGGTCTGAGGTGTATGTGGTGACTGACTGCTTTGGAGCAGGACGGAAGAAAAGGAGACATGGATTCAAGAATATTTGATGTCTCCACAAAGACATTTCACTTCTCACAAATCGCAAAACTGGAATCTGAAAAGATAATGGGCGTTGGTGCTGGGAACAAAGACACTTCAGATACCATTGCATTTTTTTCTCATGTGGAGTCTTGCCAGAGGTATGATAAGACTCAGAGATGCCATGAGACCCAGAATCTCATGTGTTCCCTTGTAGTGACTGAAGTCTGAGTGGACCCTCCCCCTGGAAGAGATCTACATATAAATCTATTTTGTTTTCCTGCAGAAGTACAGCTCTTTGTACTGAGGTATCTAGCAGACGTCCCAGGAACACAATCCTGTGTGATGGAGTCAAAACAGACTTCTGAAAATTTTTTGGAATCCCAGTCTGTATAGCAGATCTCTCATCTAAATGACAGATTCATGATACTTTGATAAAAACTCTGCAAAGATAATCAAGTTGTCTAAATATGTAAAAACGTAAATACCTTGAAGTCTGGAATGGGCTATAATTGGAGATAGACACTTTGTGAATACTTTTGGATAGCCCAAAGGGTAAAGCAGAGAACTGATAATGTGAGCTAGACACACTGAAGTCTGGATGGACAGGAATGTGATGAAAAGTATCTTTTAAATGTAAGATTACCAAAAAAAAAAAAACTCAAAAGAGAAAGAGGGGCTAACAGGTTGTGAAGTGTAAGTATTTTGAATTTGGACACTGTGGCATATTGGTTTGAGAAAGAAAATATCCAGAACATTTCTCCAAGCATTTTCTTTCTTTGGCGCCAGAAACATTCTTGAATAAAAACCTCTTACCAACTGGGAATGAGGAACTGTTTCTATTGTTGACCCAGAAAGCATATGCTGCAGAAAAGAACAGTTTGTTTTGGAGGATATGGAATAATTAACTGGAAAGAAGGTATTTCTTCCCACTGCCATTTGTAACCCTGTGTCAAACCATTTGTCTGAAACAATCTTCTGTCGAAGAGTGAAAATGGAGAATCATACTTTCTGGAATAGATAAAGGACTGCCATAGTTAGGGGAGTGGGGTGGCAGCAAGGTCCCTTATATAGTAATTCTAACTTATTTGGCTGTCTTTTGTTCTGTACGATTCCTGGTTTCTTTTTGGTACCTCTGCCATTTTTTAAACATCTGCTTAGCAGCATTTTGCTGAGACTATTCCCTAGACAAAGGAGCAGAAAATTCCTTGTAAAATTTGGAGAAAGAAGGCTGAAAATTTGAGATTCACTATATCAGCTTACCCCTCTCATCACACTTTTGATAACCATTGCAGCAGAGGGTCTAAAAACTAAATTTCTATCCAAAGGAGAATTTAAAATCACATTTTTACATCTTCTGGGAGATTCTGAGAATGCAGCCAGGGAAACCTCCTCAAAACAGTAACAGTGGCAACAGCCCTGGAAGTAGTAACTAGAAACACAAACACACTTTAATCAATGAGTAGTGGCCTGAGAAATTGAAGAAATTAACCACACATAACACATTTTTCCTCACAGAAAACAGCTGCAGATAAAACTTTTTATATTCTTTCACCATTAGTCAGAATACACTTTAACATATAAGGCTGACAATTCAAAATTCTAAAAATTAAAGTTGTAGAAGCATACACTTTTCCCCAAACTATTCAATTGTTTTATCATCCTTTTCAGATGCGGTATGATTAGAATTAACAAAACGCTTGGCAACAACTGGATTTACTAAAGCTATAGCTACTGGGTCAGATCCGGGATGAGTGTATAAAAATTTGAAAGACTGAAGAATTTTGTACATTCTGTCATCTTTCTTAGGTGCAGCAGGCTGGCTATCAGGGAATCCACATGCTGTGATAAACACATCCTCCAAAGCTGACAGCACTCAGTGGATGGGAGGAGGTTCTAGGAATTCTAGCTGCAACAATTTAGTAGCTTCAGACAGACTGAAAAATCTCGTGTTCTCCCACTGAAAAAAATGGCACTTTCTGGGAGTAGTCTTAGAGATAGAGAATCCTTGACCAGGAGTATTAGATAACATGCTCTCTTCAAGTCTGCATCAGAAATCTGAGGAGAAAGAAACATGTATCTGTTCAATTTCTTGAATCTCTTCAGGAAAAGAGGAATCCTTTTTTTCTTTTTCCAGAAACCACCTGATAAGAAAGGTCAGTAGTCTGTACAAGACCCAGAACCAGATTTAATAAACTACTCCTGTCCAGAGAAACTAAAAGCAGGGAAAACGTACACGTGTAGTTTTCTGTTTTTTTTTGCAGAAAATTGGGGCAAACAGAATTATTAATGGCAGCAACAACTTCCCCAGGAATGGACACAACATTCTGCATAAGCTCAGGCACCTTCCCTGTCCCCTCTCCCAACAGGGACAAAAGTGGCAGGGAAACAATGCAGAACAAGCCAGCAAAATTTTAAAAGCAGTAAAAAGTAACTTTCCCAGTAAATCAGAGTAAAACACACTCTAATAGACTTTACCAACCCCTCAAAAAGTAATTTACGCAGTTTCTCCACAGAAAAAAAATGGCTTTAGAATGTTCAAATCAACTTTTAAACTATCAAACACAAAAGTGTGCTCCCATTTAAAAGTTAAGTAAAAATGTAGGACATTCAACAAAAAGTGCAGCTGTGTACTCTTACCATAAATGTAGATGTTCGAGTGTATTCACTGTTGCAGTCATCACACTTGGGTTATCTGCCTGCAGGTAGCCTTCAGTCGACCCGAATACCAGAGTCTTGGGATTTCTGCGTCAGATGCTGTCGCCTCTTCCATGACATCAGGGTATCAGGGGTATAAAACATGCAGCCAACACCATTACATCAGTTTTTCTTGCCCCAGATGTCAGGAGCCCCCAAAATAGGAAGTTATTACATGGTATGGAACACCTCCAGTAAAAAGTAAATACCCCTGCCATAAAAGATGGCCACAAAGAGGATAGGTAGAAAGGACAGAGAAAGCCAGGGGGCTGGTGGGAGGGGAAACCAGGATGGCAACAGTGAATCCACTCGAACATCTACATTTATGGTAAGTGTACACAACTGTACTATGTTCTTCATGTTTCACTGTTGCAGTCATCAGACTTGGGTTGATTCCCAAAGCTGAGGAAGGGTGGAGGCAGTCAAGAAGTGTTAGGGCTGGCTAGCAGGCCTTGTAAGACTGCTGTAGCAAATCCAGCTCTGGATTTAGAAAAAATAGGTAAGTGGTAATGCTTGGTGAAGGTGTGTACAGAACTCCATGTTGCAGCTTCCAGGATGTCCCTGGTAGGGACTCTCCTGAAAAATGCTGTAGAGGTTGAAGTCGCTCTAGTGGAATGAGTTCTGATCCTGTGAGGGGTAGGTTTTCCATGGTGCGTGTAGCAGAAATGGATGCAGTGTGCTATCCATTTGGAAATGGTTTGCTTTGAAATGGCCTTGCCCTCTGCCCCTATAGCAAAGCTGACTAGCAGCTGGTCAGATTTTCTGAAAGGCTTAGTCCTGTCAGGATAGAACCTGAGCTGTGTGTGCATGCCCAAAGAGTGCAGGATCTTTTCCCCTTTATTCTGAGGATTATAAAAAAAGGTTGGCAAATGGATGGATTGGTTTAAAGCCACACTGGATACCCCCTTGGGCATAAAGGATGGGTTGGTCCTGAGGGAAACCCTGTCAGCATGGAAAATAATGAAGGGCTCCACTGCCATTATTAGTGTCTGTAATTCAGACACTCTTATTGCTGAAGTAATAGCTAGAAGTAAGGCTGTTTTCCAAGAGAGGAATTTTAACTCTGCTGAAGCAGCAGGTTCAAAAGGGGGAAGTGTGAGCTTCTCCAGTACAAAGTTAAGGTCCCATGCTGGGGTGGGAGCTCTCCTAGGGGGCCTTAAATTGTTAGCTCCTCTCAGGAACTGTTTGATGAGAGGTGAGAAAAGAGAGGTGACTCAGTATTATAATGAAGTGAGATGGCAGAGGCATAAATCTTAATGGATGAAATGGACAGGCCTCTGTGGAGCAGCTCTGCTACGTAATCAAGGATTTGAGGTAAGGTGGGCACAGCTGTGTCCTTTCCTTGAGAGTGACTCCAAGAACAATATCTTTTCCACTTTTCAGCATAGGATTTCCTAGTACTAGGCCTTCTAGCCTCAAGGATGACGTCCAGCACCTGTTTGCTGAGGGATGCTGTTGGTGTATTCAGGGGATAAGTCAAGCTGCAAGGTTTAGGGTTTGCAGCTGTGGATGCAAAATCTGTCCCTCCTGCTGACACAGCATGGAAGGTGTCTGATGTAGGTGAAGGGTGGCACTGCTGTCAGACTGCGTAGGAGTGGGTACCAGTGCTGGCGTGGCTAGTCTGGTGCAATAAGGATTGCCCTTGGCCTGTCCTGTTTGATCTTGAGTAGTACTTTTGAGAGGAGGGGCAGAGGAGGAAAGGCATACATTGAGAGGTTTTCCCATGTAAAGGATAGGGCATCCACCTTCCGGGCTCTGCTGTGAGGGTTCCTGGTGCAAAATTTGCTCAACTGGTGGTTTTGGGGGGAGGCAAAAAGGTCCACCTCCGGTGTTCTCCACCTCTGGGTTAGAAGTTTGAATGAGTTGGGTTCCAGATTCCACTCATGAGGGGCCAGTAGATTTCTGCTTAAGTCGTCTGCCAGTGAATTTTGCTTGCCTGGCAGGAACTGAGCTTGTAGGTGCACTTGGTTGCTCAAGGCTGTGTTCCACAGGGCCATGGCTAACTTGCAGAGTGAGTAGGAATGAGTTTCTCTCTGCTTGTTTATGTACCACATAACTGTGGTGTTGTCTGTCTTTATCAGGAGCTGTCCTGGAAGGATAAGGTATTTGAAGTCTGTCAGAGCATTCTGTACAGCTAGCATCTCTTTTTGATTGATACGAAGAGAAATTTGTTCTGGGCTCCATTTGCCTTAAATGCATTTGCCTGCCATGTGAGCCCCCCATGCATAGTCTGATGCGTCTGTTGTCAGGGTTTGGGTGGTGAGGGGTTGAGTGAAAGGAAGTCCCTTGTGGTTGCATGCCTCTGCCCACCAAAAGAACTCTGCTCTTAGACAAGTTATGATAGGAATCACTGTTTCCAGGTCCTGAGAATATTGATACCAGAGACTTTTTAAGTACCAGTGAAATTTCCTCATATGCAGTCTTGCATATGGAATTAGCAGAATGCATGAGGCCATGAACCCTAGGGCTTGCAGTGTTTTCCTTGCAGATAGCTGGGTTTTGGTGGCCATTAGTTTGAAATAGTTTGTCAAATGGACCTGCTTTTCTGGAGTGAGGAATGCCATCTGGGAAGTTGTGTTCAAGCTTGCTCCCAGGAATACAATTCGTTGCCTGGGCACCAGTTGTGATTTCTTTTCGTTCACGGTGTATGCCATTGAAGTTAGAAATCTTTTTTTCTAATGCCAGGTGATGAAGTAGCAATTCCTGACTGTCCACTTGAATCAGGCAATTGTCCAAGTATGGGTAAATTTGAATATTTCTCTGCCAGCAGTATGCAATGGCTGGAGCCAGGCACTTTGTGAATACTCTGGGCACAGTAGATAAGCCAAAGGGAAGTGCAGAGAACTGATAGTGCATACAGCCTGCCCTGAAACGTAGAAATTTCCTGCAAGACACCCTTATGGGGATGTGCAGATAAGCTTCTTTTAAGTCTAGGGTGACTAACCAGGCATCCTTGGCTAGCATAGGAAGAAGCTGTTGCAGTGTAAGCATTTTGAATTTTGGGACCACCAGAAAGGTGTTGAGAATTGATAGATCCAGGATAGGGCGCCAAGAGCTCTCTTTTCTGGGCATCAGGAACAGTCTGGAGTAGAAACCCTGTCCCCTTTGTTCTACTGGAACAGGTTGAATAGCCCTGATATGGAGAAGAGAAAGTACTTGCTTTTGAGCCTCAGCCCACTGGTTTGGAGGAAGGTCTGGTAACCCGCTTGGGGTTGGCAGTGAGTGGAAGTAGAATCTGTATCCTTAGGATACAATCTTTAGAACCCATCGGTCCTGAGTAATGGACATCCAGTTTTTTTGCATGAAGGGAGAGTTTTCCTCCTAGAGGTGCAAGTACTTGGACATGGCTGGAAAGGATAATTGGAAAGTCATTGTGAACTTTTTCCATAAGGGGGTGGCTTACCACTCCCTGTTTTTGAGGTTGGAACACTCCATTGTTTAGATCTCTGCATACCCTGAGACTGTAGTCTTGGTGGTCTGTTTCCCCTGGGTTTAAACCGAAAAGGTCTGGGAGGGACTGGAATGGACCAGTTTTTTGAAGGCCAATGCCTACTGAATCTAGGTGGCTGCACCTGTAAGAAATCTTTGACAGTTTGCATAGATTTAGCTTTTTCTTCCACCTTTTTAAGAACTTCTGCTTTTGTACCAAACAAACGATCCTGATTTAATGGAGCATCTAGTAATTTTGCTTTGACATGGTCTGGCAAGACTTGTTCCTTCAGCTAAGCATGCCTTCTCAGTACAGACCCATTGACAGCAGCCCTGCAAGATGCTTCTAAGGCATCAAACCCACACTGCAGAGTATGTTTACTAACTTGGTTTGCAGAATGCATTAACTCTTGTAAATCTTTATTTTCTGCACTATCTGGAAGTAACACAATTTTTTGTTTAATTTGTTCCATAATATGTTACTCATACTTCAACATGTGAAACTGGCAATTCAAAGCCCCGATGGCAAGAGTTGCAGAGGTATATACCTTCTTACCCCATCTGTCTAAAGCTCTAGAATCCCTGTCTGAAGGGGTAGGGTTTTTGGCTGTAGCAGCCTTAATGCCTTTAGGTCCCTGGGAAATGGTCTCTGGATCCACAGTAGGATTCTTAAAGAGAAATTTGTGAGAGTCAGGTACTCTGTAGTACCTGTTAGGTTTTCTAAAGCTGGTGGTAAAGTGTCAGGAGTAAGACTGGATTCCATGAAGACATCATCTACAATATCCAGGACAGGGGGTATAGCTAGAGGCCTGTGCTGAGGCAAATCTAAAAATTCCCTGAGTCCCTTTTTGGACCGAGGATAGTCCTGGCATTCCCAGCAGAAATGCTCTCTTAAGGTATGCAAGGTTTCACCAAAAGAAAAATCCATGGAGGGGAGGCAGAGGGAATGGATTCGTCTGCATCTGAATCCTCATAGATAGATAAGGGTATGTCCTGGTAATCAGAAGGGTCAGAGTCATCGGACTCCCGGTCTGTAGAATCAGAAGGAAATTCAATTATTTTCCTTTTAGCAGAGGAAGGAGAGTAATAAGGTCTTCAGCCATTCTAAGCATTTGTTTTAGTGTCATGGGAGCTTCAGCATGCACTTTGGATGTCGGTTTTCTAGACGTAGTGTGAACTCTGAGCCTGAGAAACTCTGTAGTTTTAGTTAAAAATGAAGTTGTTGGTTTAATACGAATATCGGTAGGTCGGAATGCATCCTCAGAAGCCAGTGCCTGCACAGCGGCTCCAAACCCATCCAAGGTAGAGACATCCACAGGTTTCATAGTCGAAGAAGCATCTCACGGCATACCGGACTCCGAATGGGTCTCAGCAGAGGCCTGCGAATCTGTAGAAGTGGGCATCAGGGGCTGCAAAGGCGCCTCAGTGAGTACCGGCGGACTGGCGACTAGCTTAACGGAAGCGTCGTCAGCAGTTTTTGACCTATGCAGTCTGTCTCTGTCTTTGCGCTTTTTCGGAAGATTGGTAGTTGGATGGCTTACCGAAGCCATTTCAGAATATGGAGAACAAGAGCGAAAGAATTTAGCTACAAAAATAGCCTGACGAATGGTTCGGGCATTAAACAAGGCACAAAACCGACAGCGAGGGATGTCGTGCTCTGGGCCGAAACAGGTGACGCAGTAAGAATGAAAATCTTCCACAGGCAAGACAATTGATAACTTTTTTGACATCGGTTAGAGCAAGAAAAAAGAATCCCCAATGGGATACTTAGCTTTAGAAGACTTCAGGTTTGAAACTCGAAAAACGAAAATTTCAGGTAGCGGCCGACTGGCACTTGCAAACTGCTTCTGCTTCGGGCTCCTTCTCGGCAAGAAAGACTGATGTAATGGCATCGGCTGCATGTTTTATACCCCTGATGCCCTGACGTCATGGAAGAGACGACAGCATCTGATGCAGGAATCCCAAGACTCTGGTATTCGGGCTGACTGAGGGCTACTTGCAGGCAGACAACCCAAGTGTGATGACTGCAACAGTGAAGCACGAAGAACAAAGACATGTTCCTAGCATAAAATATACTTTCTTAAACAGGAAAGCAAGTTTAAACATTAAAATTAATTTGTGAAAATTTTCTTCCTCACAGTGAACAGCACAAGCCAACCTTTGGTCCTCATAAGCCACACAGGAGTGCTCTCTTTGGTGGCAGGAAAGCTCTGAAAGACCTGATAGTCAAGCCAGTCTTTTAGGCAGGTCAGCTTGAGATGACTAGCTTTGGAGGCTGGCCAGCCATTATATCCTATGCAGCATATAACACATACAGAGTAGGGTAGTGTGGCAGTGATCAATATGAAGAACATCATCTGTAGTGGTACTGGCTCATGATTTGACAATGACAGTCACACTTATTAAATATATTCTGCATAGGCTTTAAATATTGCAACTTTCCAACTGAAAAAGGCTTGGGGATTGGAACAGCTCAGGGAGTCAGAAATAATTGGGAGCACTAGGCTAAGTAAGCCTCTTAACCTGCACATGATTACTGTGTTTGTGTGCGAGTGTGGGGATGGGGGGTGTCCCCACATAAGCATAGTAATTCTTTTTGAACAGCAGTGTGAAAGGACACCAGGTGAGTGCACTGAGATGTAAAAACTACTGCAAAAGTCCCTTCAAATTAAGAGTAGCTAGATCTCAATGCAAGAGTACAGTTAATATGAACTAAGGAGAGGCAACAGAAAGTGGACATAATCCAGCCAGTGCAGAAAGAAATTTACAATGTGATTAACCTGCAACAATTAATATGTACATTCCCCTTGACTATTAACAGTGACGCCTACTCTGATATGCTAATGGAACTATTCCCACTGTAGAGCTAGAGTAGTACCAGCACCTACAGAAGGCAGACTTCCACCTTCTCTTACAAGCTAAGTGCTTCACTGTGAACTGAAGGAAAGGCATTCCGGGAAGAGTTTGATACAGCCATCAGAAACACAAATGTTTTTCCAGACACTGGTACTGCTCGCACAGTTAAAAAAGCAAGCATTAAGTAATGATGACCCAAATTCAGCTGAGTGATATTCGATTCATTGATAAATTATTAGTAATATACATGGTTACTACAGAGAAAAAATGCTGCTAAATAATATTGTGCCTAAAGAAGCATTAAATGCCAAAACACTGGTGGCTGAACAAGCTCTGCTTAGTGAGTTACAGTCAAAGCAGCTGAAATGTGCCAAAATTATAATAAGATGAGAAGTTAAAGCAATGACTTGCATTAGATTCTTAATTTAATGCACTTTTGACAACTTTTATCCATACAGTCACCTACTGAACACAGTGCATTCAGGAATATTGTCAAGTTTCACCTTGATTACACAGGACCCAAACAACTACTGCATACTAAAGACACTGCTCTGTTAGTAGAGGAGAAAGAAAGTATGTAAGCTAGAGCTACCAAATCTATACCTTAACTGTACAAATAATATTCTAACAGTTTTCTGTTAAAGCGTTCTTGATAGCGTGCACTCTTGCAGGGTCCCTAGCCCCCACTGCTCCCTAACTGTGCCACCTGTATCTTACCACCAGGTGGCAGCAAACATCCACTCCTCCCCTTATCTCCCTTCCCAACCAGCATATACCCTACAGAACCCCTGCATCTGTTTTGATCCAACGGAACCTGTTAGCACCTCTCCTTAATACCACTGATGCAGCCAGCAATACTTGCACAGCCACTTATAGGCTGTAACAGATCACACAGTCACTTTAGTTTAAGCTGCAACTGCAGCTTTTAGAAGCTACCTTAACATCCACATTTAGTGACCTCTAACACTATTTAATCTAATTTAGCTAAAGCATTTACTCCTACTTTAATGGTTCCCTCATACCATGGGCCAGCCACCACTTCCAGTCAATATCAGCATTCACTAATAGATTTTCGCTCACCTCTGCTGGGCCTCTACCTGCTCCGTTCGCCCTGTGGGCTCACTCCACTCCCCTACCCTGCGCCCAATTTCCACTTGCCCCCACTACTCATAGATTTATCTCAAGTACAACCCCACACATTCCTTCCAACCACCAATCACACCTGACCACTCCCTTCACACATGCTTTCCTGTCATACTTTCCACCCATCAATTACACTATATCTACTCCCCCATACACTCCCTTACTCCTACTATCCATTCTTACCTGACGTAACTATCTCACTTATCTAACTCAACTAGTTCAGCCCAACCATACATCACCTACACACTCCACCTCTACCATACAAAACTTCCTCCACACCAGCCTTCACCTCCATAACTCACTAACTCTACCCAATCAACCCAACCCTAATCTTCAAACATAAAATACTATCCATCCTTCATACTTGCTACACACCCCCACACCTACACTTCACCAAATCTTTCCCATTCCTACACTCATACTCCTCTATCACACTAAGCCACCTCACACTATTCCTCCATCACATCAATTTGTCACTGTCCGGTGACATTCACTCTAACCCAGGACCCACACCCCCACCCTCTACCCCCAACTCCCCACTCACTGACACTCACACCCCTAAAGCTATACACCTTGCCATATTCAATGCCCAAAGCCTAAGAAATAAAATCCCCAACCAACATGCCTGACTTCACCATAACCATCCCAACATTTCCGCCATCTCAGAGACCTTTCTTAAACACACTGTAAAGGATAATGAAATTCTGCTACCTGGCTACCAAGTCATACGTAATGATAGACTTAACAAAAAAGGGGGAGGTGTAGCCATAATCTTCTCCTCCACCTATACCATAACTCCCTACACTGATCATATCCCCAACTTTAGCAACGCTGAAATTACTACTGCTCTACTAAAACTAAACAATCACATATCCATATGTGTAGCTGCCCTATATATACCCCCTGGTAACAACATCGCAATACTAGAAGATATCCTCTCCTGGTTTTCCTCCAAAATAAAAAATGAAACCTACATCCTAGGTGACACTAACATAAATTGGGCATCAATAAACTCACCTTCCCCATCTCAATCAATCAATCTCTTCAATTTCAGCCAACTTATAAACTCCCTTAGCAGGCCCAACAAAGATGGATCCTCTGGCACCATCATTGACTGGATCCTTACATCCCATCCCAACCATATCTCAAGCTCAGGAATCCTTCCAGACCCCCTTAGTGACCACCTCCCAGCCTTTGCTGACCGTCACTCCTGCCCTCTCCAACAGCAACACCATTATATATACACACACACAATCTCTCCCATTTCAACCCTCAAACTTTCTCAGAATGCCTAAGACATACTTGACTGGTCCCCCTGAGAACCCTGCCCCTCGAGAGTGCCACTGTCTATTTCAATGACACATTCATCAGCACTCTCAACAACTATGCTCCCATAAGAACCAAATGAATCAGAACTACTGCCTCCCCCTGGCTGTCCAAGGAAACAAAACTTACAATGCTACAAAGAGATAAAACCTGGAAACTCTTATCAAAAAAACAAATTACCCAACTTCCAACTAGAATTCAAGCAACTTTGTAACTCCATAAAAAAACTTATAACCAGAGATCGTAAATCATACTGCCTCAAACTTCAGACCAGCCACTCAACCAACCCTAAAAGAATTCTGGGCCACAATCTCCTCCCTCCTCCACCTTGGTAACAGAAACAGCCCATGCTCAAACCCTAACCTTACAGATCTGGACACTGCCACTCAATTTAACTTCTTCAAGCCAAGCTGTCCTCCTTTTTTCCCCACCCACCCAACTACAACTCCTCCACCCCCCCAACCATACTGACCACTTACTCCCCTCCCCCCTTCAACCTTGAACACATCCCCACAAGTACTACAAAAAAACTATTACTTCAACTAAAATCTAGCTGCAATGCACCTGATAACCTCCCAACAGCCTTTCTAAAACTTTCTGCTGACAGCACAGCCATTCACATTTCCATCTTAATCAACAGATCCTTCCAAGAAGCTTATGTTCCATCCATTTGGCACAAAGCATACATCAGCCCACTACACAAAGGAGGCAAAAACACTGACACATCCAATTTCAGACCTATAGCTATCCTTTCCCCCTTTTCAAAAATCTTGCAGAAATGTACTCATAATCAACTCATGTCATATCTTACTTAAAACAAACTTCTTACCCCCACACAACACGGTTTCCACCCTGGCCATAGTACAATGACTGCCCTTCTATCCTTTCTTGAAACCATAAATCAAGCTCGCGACACTGGTAAGCTTGTCTCTTCCCTGTTCCTTGACCTGTCCAAAGCTTTTGACACCGTTTCCCACCCTCTACTGTTAACTCAACTCTCATCTCTCAATCTCTCCTGACTAGCTTGGTCTGCAAGGCTATGGAGTGCATCATCATAGAACTCATTAACATAGTCACTGGGAACCTCCAAACACTGGACTCTACCCAGTTAGGCTTTGTTAAGGGCAGATCATGCCTCCTAAACCTGGTGGACTTCTTTGAGACTGTTACCAAGGCTATAGATGAGGGAAAGGTGGTACACAGAGCCTACCTAGACCTTGCAAACGCCTTTGACACCATTCCCCATTCTGGTATTATAGACAAGCTCACTAGCCTGAACATAAACCCCTATGTCACATGATAGGTTGCCAATTGGCTCACGGACAGAGCCCACATGGTGAGAGTTATGGGAGCTAGGTCTGACTCTAAACCGGTTACAAGTGGCGTTTCCCAGGGCTCAGTCCTAGGACCCCTTCTGTTCGGCATATACTTCTCAGAGGTACAGGCAAGCACAGGAGGACTATGGCTGACCAAGTTCGCAGACGACTGCAAACTAGAGGCTATAACTGACTCTCCAGCTGACACAGACATCCTCCAAAAGGGTCTCACTGAGACAGACACCTGGTGTCAAAATCATGGCCTCAAGCTAAATGCCAAAAAGTGCATAGTCATCCCCTTTGGAAAAAACAAAGTACCCACAAACTACCACATAGGTGGTAGTCCCCTAAATATGGAAAACATAATAAGGGATCGGGGACCCAAGTAGATAGTAATCTTTCCTTTGATAATCACATTGCCAAAGTGGTTAGAAAATCCTTCTGTGTGGCCCACCTAATCACAAAAGGGTTTGCATCCAGATCAAAAGAGGTCATTGTGCCCCTCAACTCATCACTCATCAGACCCATCACAGAGTACAACGCCCCATTTGGGATGTACTTTACAAGACACCTGCAACAGCTGGAAAGACCACAGAAGTACCTCACCAAGAGGATCACTGGCCTCAAACAGATGCCCTATGCAGCTCGACTGAAGAAACTCCAGCTATACTCGGTTGCATACCACCTACTCAGAGGTGATCTCTGCCTGACATACAAGGCCATGTGCAACCCAGAAATTATGGACATTCTCCACATAAAGAATACCTTATCCCCTTGAGCCACATGCTCCAGGGATCTAAATCTCACCACAACAATAAATAGGACGTGCTGGAGGGATAGATCCCTTTCCTAGAGACTTCCCATGCTTTGGAACAAGATTCCAATCTACATTAGGCAGAGCACCTCGCTAACACTCTTCGCTGCGGTGGTGGTGCTGCGGTAGCGTTGTTGCCTCACAGTAAGACTTTGTCCTGTTCGATTCTCAGCTAAAGTGTCTTCTGTGTGTAGACATGCGTGAATGGGCATACCTTCGTTGAAGGTTGTGCGTCAGGCCTGGCAAGTCGGTATGTAAAAATCTACTGCCAATCATTAGCGGACCGGAGTTCCGCTGTGGCGACCCCTAACTGGGAGAAGCCGAAAGATACAACAACAACCTCGCTAACACTCTTCAAGAGAAACCTTGACGACTGGATGGGAAACAGAAAGTTTACCCCGGGGATCACTTCAGTGGCTCTGTTGGATAGAGGCACAGGGAAATAATCTAAGGGGGCAGTGAAAGCCAACACATTCTGACTAGGCTTATAAATGTAGAAAATACAATAATGAGACAAAACGCTGTCTCTGCTTGGTAAACAGTACGAGTGAAACTGGATCCGGGCAAGTAAAATGGAATTTATTAAAATTATACATACTACTGTGACAATCGGTTAAGTGCTTTCATCTGTTGAATACAGACTTCTTCAGAACACTAGTTCAAACATCCATTGCATATTTAAAAACCTTTTGGCGCCAAAAATGCTGATAACCAGCCAAATAACATATTTTAAAGTGCCAATGCATAAAAATTGTATGAATATACAAATACATCATGGAATTATGTTACTATAACACATTTAAAACTCCAGACTATAAACACCATTAAAAATATATAAAAATAATATAATTTAATTTAAAATCCTTAACATTTTTAATTTGTAGCCAAAGCTATAAAAGTTGCAGTACTGGTTTGATAGAAATATATTCATTTATACCAGAAAGTTTTGTTGCATTTGTTATCATTTGCCATACACTTTCCCTTAACTGTGCTTTATAATTCCCCCCCAAGGGGATATATATATACTTGATCAATTATTGCAAATTTGAATTTATGTGTCTCTCCATACTTGCTAATATGCCTAAACATGGCATTTTTCATATCCTTAACTTTTATCTTATATAAATGCTCATAGATACGCTTCCTAAGCTGTCTTTCTGTTTTTCCTATATAAAAAACTGTAGGTAGGGTATACACATACCAAAAAATGTGGGTCTTGCAAACAATGTTCTGCCATCAATGAAGCAGCAGGAATTAGATTGGATGATATTAACAAAACGTATGTGGTTTTTAAAAACGGAAATTGCAATAGCAAAAATATAGTTTACTTAGCTAAGTGTGTGTCTTGTACAGTTTTTTATATAGTTTTTAATATATAAAATAAATAAATAAATGAGATGCAGATGCAATGGCTACCAGAAATATAGTTTTCCAAGACAGAAACTTTACGTGACATGATGAGGCAGGTTCGAAGGGGGCGAGCATCAATTGGGATAAAACCAGATTCAAATTCCAGGGAGAGACAGGGTGTCTGATAGGTGGTCTGAGATGGTGGGTCCCTTTTAAGAAGGCCTTACATAGTCTATAGGACATGATGTTAGATCCGTTAAACCCTACATGGAAATTGGAAATAGTAGCCAATTGAACTCTAATGGTTGCAGCTGCTGCGCCATCATGGAACAAGAAAGACTAGAATTCTAAGATGGTATGAATAGGTGCCACATAAGGGTCAATGTCATGATGAGAAGCCCAGTGAACAAATCGTTTCCATTTGCTATTACATAGCTTCCTGGTAGACAGTTTATGAGAGGAAACTATAATATGTTGGACCGCGGGAGACAAATCTTGAGACCTGGCTAATATTGGAATTGGAGCAGCCAAGCTGTCAGTTTTAGGGAGATGAGGGAGGGATGAAGAACTCCCGACGAATGAGTCAGAAGATCTGGCACTGGGTCCAGGATCCATGGTTCTTCCACTTGATACTTCTGCAGGAAGGGGAACCAAATCTGACAAGGCCAAGATGGGGCTATCAAAATCACAGTCCTTCCCAGACTTTTGGCTTTCTGTATGAATTTGGGAATTAGGGGAATTGGCGGGAAGGCATATAGGAGGCACGGGGGCCAATCGTGTACGAGCGCGTCTCTCGGGTTGTTCCCCGATGGGGGATAAAGGGCAAAGTAGCTGCTGCATTTGGCATTCATCGGAGATGCAAATAGGTCGCAGCAAGGCTGGCCCCATCTGTGGAAAATCTTGTCCGCCACCTGTTGTTTGAGAGACCACTCGTGAGGCAACAACATGGCTCTGCTTAGCTTGTCCGCTATCAAATTGGATGACCCCGGGATGTGCGTTGCTATCAGAAAGCGTCCGGTGGATACAGCCCATTACCAAATTCTTAGGGCCTCCCGGCATAAGGGATACGATCTGGTTCCCCCTTGCTTGTTGATGTACCAGACTACTGACATGTTGTCCGTCTGGATAGCAATTGTACCTGGAGGAAGAGAGTCATGAAAGTGTTGCAACGCCAGGAACACCGCTCTCAGCTCTAGGACATTTATTTGCAAATGTGATTCCATGTTTGACCAAGTGCCTTGGACAGTCTTTCCCTGAAATAACCCCCCCCCCCCATCAGGGAAGCATCCGTGGTCACTGTGGCTGTGGGTTGGGGAAGAACAAAGGGACGTCCGATTATCACTTGGTCGCTGTTCAACCACCAATTGAGATCCTTCTTGCAAAGATTCATTAACCGGATCTCGTGTGACATGGGCAGTCGTTGGTAAGACCATTGTGCGAAGAGTAGCCACTGGAGTATCCGCATGTGCATGCACCCTAATGGGACTGCTATCAGTGTGGCTGCCATTGTGCCTAATAGCTGCAGTATCTGGGACGCAGGAGCTTTGTTCTGGACCGACAGACTGGACAATTGACTTTTTAGAGATACGATTCTTGCTTGAGGCATACCTGATCCTTGAATTGACAGTGTCCAGTTCTGCTCCTATAAATGCAATATGCTGCGAGGGCGATAACGCAGATTTTTCGAAGTTTAAGGTTATGCCCAACTGGGAACAAAGGTTTATGGTGTAGTCTCTTGCTTGGACTAGTTGATGCCTGGAGGTGGCGGTGAGGAGCCTGTCGTCCAGATATGGAAACACCCGGAATCCCAAACGTCTCAGGTGAGCTGTGACCACTGCCATACATTTGGTGAACACTCTGGGGGCTGTGATGAGACCAAAGGGCAGGGCTCTGAATTGGTAATGACTGGCCCCCAGCCGGAAACGCAGGTGATCTCTGGATGATCTGTCCATTTTGATGTGGTAGTAAGCATCCTTGAGATCGATAGAGCACATCCAATCGCCCGTTGCTAAGAACGGAAGAATCGATTGAAGCGTGACCATCCGGAACTTTTCCTTCTTGATGAAGGTGTTGAGTTTGCTGAGGTCCAGTATGGGCCTCCAGTCTCGTTTTCTTTGGAACTAAAAAGAACCATGAGTAAGTTCCGGATCCTATTTGGTCCGCCAGGACTGGCTGGATGACTCTTTTGTCTAGCAGGTTTCTGATTTCTATGGCTGCTAGCTTTCTCAGACTGGGGGGAACATCTGGAATCCTTGTACACATGGGGGGGAGTTTTGTAAAGGGAATGTAGTAACCTCTGGCAATGATGTTTTTTACCCAAGAATCCGTTGTAATGTTTAGCCAGGCGTTTGGGTATAAAGCCAAGTGACCCCCGACTGCCTCCAGAGAAGGACAGCCGGGCTTCCTTTCAGGAACGCTGATAGGGCTTACCAGAGAACTGCTCCCTGTCACCCTGGTTTTGCGGACCGCCTCTGCCGTTTGGACGGCGTCTTCCATTTTTGCTCCTTCCTCTGGACCTAGAGGGGGTATCCGTAGGTGTGCTTTGGAAAGCTCCTTGGGGTTTTCGGAACCACATTTTTCCACTTCGTTGCCCTTTGGGGTATGGTCTAGTTGGAGTGGAAAAATGGACCCCTACAGCAGACAGAGTCTTTCCTTCTTGTTCACACCTAGTAAGTGTCTCCTTAACTTTGGGTCCGAACAAGGCGGACCAATCAAATGGGGTATTGACGAAGGAAGATTTGAAGGCTTCCGCAAAGGAGCAAAGGCGCATCCAGGACTGTCTCCGAAGAGCTATCACTGAGCCTGCCGCCCTACTCGATCCATTGGCAGCATAAGAAATAAGTCGCATGGATGAGTTTACTATCGAATTGAGGGTGTTGAATTGTGCAGTCACCTTCTCAGAAACTGCATCAGCTGTGTTACCCTGGAGAGTATCTTCCAGCTCTTTAAGGAGATCTCGTTGAAGGCAGGTAAAATGTGTCAGGTAGTTGAGCGATCTCATGGAAAATGCCGCAGAACTAAATATGCGTTTCCCATACCTGTCCATCATCCTAGAATCCCTATTAGGAGGATGGACAGAAGAAGAGGTTTCTGACATCTCTTTCTTGGTGGCTGCCGCCACCACCATGGCATCAACTGGGACTCCCTTGCTAAGAAAAGCCTTGTCAGTAGGGGAAGTAATAAACTTGTTGGGCCTCCGAGGGACTGGTTCCACTGAGTCAGGGGACTCCCACGCCCTTCGAGCAACCAGCTCCATCAATTCATCGAAGGGCGGGGTAACCCAGGAGGTGGATGGTTGAGATCCAAAGGCCTTCAGGAGGACCGACTCGTCCTCAGTAGGGGCAAGGGACTGCCAATCACCCCTCTGTCTTAAGATCTCCAATATGTCTGCAAATGAGACATCCTCTGAGGGGGATCGTGGGGACCCTACTGATTCCTCCAAGTCGGTATCCGATGTCAGGGATTCCTGTGGGGAATACAAGTGCCTCTTCTTGCAAAGTCTCTTCCTAGGTACTTCATCGGTGGGAGCGTCCGGTGAAGTCCCTAGAGAGGAGGGGCCACCCAATGGGGATACCTGAAGCCCTGGATCTCGACGCTTGGTGGGGACCTGTGGGGAAGAGGTAGAACAAGGGCCCTTTAGGGGGAGGGGAAGACAGATCCGAGGAGGTAGTGGTCTTAGCAGACATGACCTTCCTCGTGGCATCGAAGGCACCAGAATCTCGGTCCGAGAAGTCTGTTGGCTCCAAAGAGGCCGGCAGCTCTCCCCGAGCCGAGACCCCCCGCTCCAATCCAGAGGACGGAGCTGAAGCCACCTGCGCCGAAGCCCCGAGGGGATGGGTCGGAACCGAGGTATCGGTTTGACTTTCCACCCTGGAGTCAGCGAGGGACTGTCGGCCCTGAGACTCTCCGGTCGGAACCGAGGAGATCAAGGTCGATGGAGCCGAGGAAGGTGGATCAAACCTTCAGCTCCGAGGGCTCTACCAACATCGGCTCTGCCAGCCCCAGCTCCGAGAGCTCGATTGGCTTCGGAGGAGGAGAGGGAGAAATTATAGCTGGGGTTTCAGGCTTTGAAGCCGAGTGGCTCGAAGTGGACAGCATTTTGGCCAGAGCCGGGTTCTCTAAGAGCCTCTTAACCACTTGGTCCAAGTCCACATCAGAAAGCCTAAAAGAATGCGTTGAGGGATGGGTCGAAGGAGCCGAAGATGGTACCGACTGAAGAATTGGAGACTGAGGAGTCTCCAATATCGGATCCACAACTCAGCTCTGAGGTAAGGGATCGATAAACGGCCCCAAGGGCTGTGGAGCTGATGCATGAACCATACCAGAGGAACTCGGAGCCGATGACTTGGGCTCCGAGGATCCCTTGGAAGACTTCGACCCCTTCGAAGCCTTGGAAGAGAGGTCGGCCTTGTCTAAAGTAGCCTGAAAATCAGGCTTCAGAAGTCCCCTATCTACCAGCTTCCTGCGCCTTTCCAAGAGAACCCTGGCGCTAAAGGAGTGGCAGATAGAGCACACCTCTTGTAGGTAAACAGAACCCAAACAGGACACGCAGGTGGAGTGGTTGTCTGTAACCGACATTTTTTGACCACACTCACACCTTTTGAATCCTGACTTTTGTTTCTCTGACACGTTAACAATATAAATTCAGGTCGCTGAATTCTCAATATAATAACAAAACAGTTATCTGTAAATATTAACTACAATACTAATTTAACTAAGAACTAGCTTCTTACAGGATATACGTCAGTATATATAACTAAATACCTATAGATTATATATGAAGAAAGGAGTGCACACACACACACACACACACACACACACACACACACACACACACACACACACACACACACACACACACAAGAGCTGACAGAGCCCTGTCACGCCCAAACAGATAAGACAGGCCTAACAAGACTTGAAGAGAAATACTTCAAAAAATTTAACTAGAGCTAAACAAACAGGCTATAGCCCAATACTATAGAATAACACTTCTAATTTAACAATATATGATACTATTATTCAGAAAAATCTTCTATAAATATAGAAAAAATAAGTCACTGGCCCGAGCTTCCTCCGACGAACTGTAGATCCGTTGCAGCGGCAAACTAAATCTGGGGATTTACAGTAGAGCATCATGGGATATACACTAGGTCTCGAGCTTCTCTGAGAGTCTGAGCTTGAAAAGCGGCCGACTCGGAGCCGAGGGATCGGCTCCGAACCCACGTGTAAGAACAAAACGGCGAGATAGAGCAACTTCACATTATTAGGTTATAAGACTACTATTATGGCTATATGAGTGAGAGAGTGGTGATTGAAGTGGATTTCAATGGGCATGTTGGTGAAGGGAACAGAGGGGATGAGCAAGTCATGGGTAGGTATAGTGTTAAGGAGAGGAATGCAAAAGATCAGATGGTAGTGGATTTTGCAAAAAGGATGAATATGTCTGTGGTGAAAACGTATTTTAAGAAGAGGGAGGAGCATAGGCATACAAGAGTGGAGGAAGATGCACCCAGGTGGATTATATCCTATGTAGGAGGGCCAATCTGAAGGAGATTGGAGACTGTAAAGTGGTGAGAGGGGAAAGTTAGTTAGGCAGCATAGGATGGTGGCCTGTAGGTTGACGTTGGTGATCAAGAAGAGGTGGAGGAGTGTGAGGGCAGTGCCAAGGATGAAATGGTGGAAGGAGAAAAAGGGTGATTGTGAGGTGGAGATCAGGGAAGAGTTAAGACAGGCACTAGGTGGCAGGGAAGAGTTACCAAATAGCTGGGTAACTACAGCAGAGCTAGTAGGGGAGACAGCTATAAAGGTGCTTGGTGTGACATCTGGACAGAGGAAGGAGGAGAAGGAGACTTGGTGGTGGAACAAGAAAGTACAGGAGAGTATACAGAGGAAGAAGTTGGCAAAGAAGTGGAATTGTCAGAGAGATGAACAAAGTAGACATGAGTATAAGGAGATGAGGCTTACGGCGAAGAGAGACGTGGCAAAGTCTAAGGATAAGGTGTATGGAAAGTTGTATGAAAGGTTGGACACTAAGGAGGGAGAAAAGGACCTGTACAGATTAGCTAGACAGACGGACCGAGCTGGGAAAGATGTGCAGCAGGTAAGAGTGCTAAAGGATAATGTGGGAAACGTGCTCACAAGCGAGGAAGTGTGTTGAGCAGATAGAAAGAGTACTTTGAGAGGCTGATGAATGAAGAGAATGAGAGAGAGAGAAGACTGTATGACATGGGTATAGTGAGCCAGGAAGTGCAACGGATTAGCAAGGAGGAAGTAAGGCCAGCTATGAACAGGATGAAGAATGGAAAGGTTGTTGGTCCACTTGACATACCTGTGGAAGCATGGAGGTGTTTAGGAGAGATGGCAGTGGAGTTTTTAACCAAATTGTTTAATGAAATCTTGGAAAGTGAGAGGATGCCTCAGGAGTGGAGAAGAAGTGTTTTGGTACTGATTTTTAAGAATAAGGGTGATGTGCAGAGTTACAATAACTACAGAGAGATAAAACTGATCAGTGACAGCATTAAGTTACGGGAAAGAGTAGTGGAAGCTAGGTTAAGAAGGGAGGTGATGATTACTGAAGAACATTATGGCTTCATGCCAGGAAAGAGCACTACAGATGCAATGTTTGTTCTGAGAGTGTTGAAGAAGGTGAGAAGGAGTTGCATTGTGTCTTAGAGAAAGCACATGACAGGGTGCCTAGAGAGGAGTTGTGGTATTGTATGAGGAGGTCAGGAGTGGCACAGAAGTATGTAAGAGTGGTACAGGATATGTATGAGGATAGTGTGACATTGGAGAGTTCTATGGTAAGAGTGATGGATGCATTTAATGTATAAGTGGAAGTACATCACGGATCAGCTCTGAGCCCTTTCTTATTTGCAATGGTAATGGACAGGTTGACAAATGAGATCAGATAGGAGTTCCCGTGGACTACGACATTTGTGGATGACATTGTGATCTGCAGTGAGAGTAGGGAATGGGTTGAGGAGACTCCAGAGAGGTGGAGATATGATCTAGAGAGGAGAAGAATGAAGATCAGCAGGACTATGACAGAATATATGTGTGTGAATGAGAGGAAGGATATAGAAATGGTGAGCATGCAAGGAGTAGAGGTGGCAAAGGTGGATGAGTTGAAATATTTGGCATTAGCAGTTCAAAATAATGCTGAGTGTGGAACACAGGTGAGGAAGAGAGTACAGGCAGGGTGGTGTGGTTAGAAAAGAGTGTCAGGAGGGATTTGTCACAGATGGGTATCAGTACGAGTGAAAGGGAAGTTCTGCAAGAGGGTAGTGAGACCATCTATGTTATATGGGTTGGAGACGGTGGCATTGACAAAAAGGCAGGAGCCAGAGGTGGAGGTGGCAGAGTTAAAGATGTTAAGATTTGCAATGGGTGTGACAAAGATGGACAGGATTAGGAATCAGTATATTAGAGGGTCAGCTCAGGTTGGATGGTTTGGAGACAAAGCCAGATAGGTGAGATTGTGTTGGTTTGGACATGTGCCGAGGAAGGCTGCTGGGTATATTGTGAAAAGGATGCTAAAGATGGAGCTGCCAGGTAAGAGGAAAAGAAGAAGGCCTAAGATAAGGTTTATGGATGTGGTGAGAGAGGACATGCAGGTGGTTGGTGTGACAGAGCAAGATGCAGAGGACAGGAAGAAATGGAAACAGATGATCCGTTGTGGTGACCCCTAATGGGAACAGCTGAAAGAAGAAGAAGAAGAAGTTATTATCTTATAAATGGCAAAATACTAAATCTTTTAGCTTACATTTTGACCCAAAACATGTTAAAACAAATCCATAGCTCAAGTCAGACACAAAGACACAAAATTGTGAATGCTTTAAATTTTGCTCTTAGAAAGTTGCAAGAATAACAAGTCTAGCATTAATAAGCAGTTCTACGAAGGTTATGAGTCAGAATCACACATGCCTGTCATTAGTCAATGCAATGCAAAAAATTTGCCACAAGACCACAAACGTTATGAGGAACAGACAAAAGACATGAGACAAAATCGCGGACAGATCACACAGATATGCCCTCTGCTCAGATATATACACATGCCAATGTGACTGTTACAACCACAGACAGTATATGAGCATGTATACTTCAGATGTCTGCTTGAGATCAAATAAATGAAAACATACATAAATATTATCTCAGAAATGTATAAGCAATCCAGTGCAAGAAATTATAGTACCCCTGTCCTCTAAAATTCTTAGCTTCAGTAAGGCACACAGACTCAAAATCAGGAATAAATTTTAAACATCACTCTTCATTCTTAGAAAGCTACTAGAGTAACAAACTTTGCATTAGCAAGCATGTTTCTGACGGATATGAAGTCTGAAATGCAAATGTCTATCATTATTCTTTACTGCAACCAATGCAAATCTGCCACAAAACCACAAATTTTACCAGGAACAGTCCAAAAAATATGAAGCAAATTCGGGAACAGTTGACATAGTTATGTCCATTGCATAAACACATTTGGGTACTTTAATTAAAATAATACATCAAGAAATATAGTGGTATAATCAGTTGAACACATTGGTGCTACACTGGTTTGAAAAATTAAAAGGCAAACAATGCCATTGTGTGTACAAAAACTGCTGCTTCCTTAAATTGAATAGACATTTTACCAGAAACATACTGATTGATGAGTCATTTTATGTTTCTGGAGAAACATTAAAAACACTAACAAGCATAACCCTGAAGACAGCAAAAGACTGCTACAGACACAGGTGCTTTCAGGTATTACTGTACAAAACTGTAATGGAATGCAAACCATACCTCTCAACCTTGTAGTGTAATAAACCTAGACAAGGCCAAAAATCAGGGACAGATTTGAAGTAATTATGTTAGCATCTTAGAAGCTTAGCAAGTAGAATAACAGGTTTTACATTAACATGCATTTTCTGAAGGATATGTTCTGAAACTCAAGTGTTTATCATTACTTAATGACTTCATTTATCAATGACTTGCTAGGAAACCACAAATTTTATAAGGAACAGACCAAAAATACCAGGCAAAATCTGACAATTGTTGTGAACATCTGGACAGTTGATGAGACAGCAATATGTGCTGTAGCCATGGCCAGTCACTTTCTACAGACTTCAGTTCAGCTCAGGCAAATTACTTCATCACTTAGTTCAGGATTCCCTTCAGATGCCAAAGAAAAACATGGAATGGCACAGGCAAAGGCAAAAATAGAAGGTAACTTCCAAAAGTGGTACAGATGAGATATAAGCAGCAAATTATATTGCCCTCACATAACTTCAACAATTGGCTTAGTTTCTGGAGTGATTCTAAGGGGATCCAGTTCCTGTCAGCCTGGGATGACATGGTTGGTAGACCATGCTGCTTTGCCAGAGATAGTCTTCACCTGTCACCTCAAGGCTTTCGGTTACTGGCTAAGGCACTTGCCTACCCCAAAGAGCCAATTCAGGCAAGGTCTCAAGAACAACATTTCCAATGTGAAAATAATATTCACAAATAAATTAAAGGTTATGCTGCTAAATGCTTGGAGTTTAAATCAGAAACTGCACTTTCTACAAGCACTCTTCTCCTTGGAGGATGTTGACATCTGTGCAGTCACAGGGACTTGGCTCAGGGCCGCAGACAGTATCCCAGCCTTGCAAGGCTACAATGCCTTCCACACTTTCAGATCGCAAAATGATCATGTGAGAACCAAAGGAAGAGTATCTATCTTCATCAAAGACAAATACACCTTTAGACTGGTCAGACAGGAAAACTCCATGGAGTTACTCCAAGTTCAATTAACTGTGGGTAGGATGCCGCTTCAAGTCATCGTTAGTTATAGGACTCCTTCAATGAACCAGGATACCCACACTGCTTATTTGGACTTACTTGAGTCAACCAAATTACAACCAAACACTCTAGTCATGGGCGATTTTAACTATCCCTCTACTGACTGGGAAACTTACATGAGTACCAACATGCTTGCACAAACGTTCCTGGACTTTAACACTAATGCCCTGGTACAAATAGTATGCAACCCCACAAGGGGCACAAATATTCTTGACCTGGTCCGCACCAAGATTGGTGACCACTGTACCTCCACAGTATCGGACCCTCACTGGTTAAATCTGATTACAAATCAGTCACATTTGAAGTAGCTATAACACCTTAACCCCTCTAAGGTGACATCAGGCTAAAAAATTTCACCAAAGCTAATTATACCCTCCTAAGGGATGACATAACTTCCAAGCTCGTGTTCCCACAAATAGCATTGACAACTATACTAAGGTATACACAAATGCCCTGCACAAACACTTACACAAATGTATTGACACAGCTGTACCTGATAGGATCAAAACAAGATCCTCAAGAAAAAACAAGCCTCTCTGGTGGACATCTAGCATTGATAAGTTATACAACAACAGGAAGAATTTGCTGTCTAAGAATAAAAAAGAGAGGTGCCAGCACAGGAAGAACACCCTCCTCTGCTTGAACAAACAAATAAGACAACTTGTAAAATCCTCTAAGGGCAACTTTGAAAAAAAAGTTAGCAAATATAGCTAAGGATAACCATAAGCCATTCTTCAGCTATATCCATAACCTAAAAGGTAGGACCCATATGTGTACTGAACTAGCTGTGGATGGCATCACACACACTGATGTTGTAAAAAGAGATAACCTATTAGCTGACAAGTTTGCATAAAATTTCACACCCTTGTCCTCTCCAAACATTCTGCAAAGCATTCCCTCTACATTTCTCCCACCTTGCATATCCAAAGAGCAAGTTATTAATGCATTCTCTAAGGCCAAAAACACAGCCTCTATGGTACCGGATGGCATCCCAGGTTGCGTTTTAGATGGTCTAAAACATGAGTTAGCCGCTCCATTAGGTACCCTCTTTAACCACAGTCTGAGTAATGGTTTTGTTCCTGCTGAATGGAAAACAGCAACTGTCATCCCCCTACACAAAGGAGGTAAAGCAACAGACCCTGGAAACTATAGACCCATAAGCCTAATGAGCCTTATCTGTAAGGCCATGGAACAAATCATCATGAACCTTATAAATAAGGATATAGGTGATCTCCAAACCCTTGATCTGACACAGTTTGGTTTTGTCAAAGGCAGGACATGCCTGTTAAACCTGGTGGACTTTTTAGAAAAAGTCACCAGAGCCATAGATGAAGGCAAATCTGTGCATACAGCATACCTTGACTAAGCTAAGGCCTTTGACATAATCCCACATTCGAGCATCATTGATAAACTCCCACAGTTGAATTTCAACCCTTACGTTGTTAGGTGAGTTGCTAACTGGCTCACTGACAGATCACACTCAGTTAAAGTTGGGGACTTTATCTCAACCAGCAGACCTGTTAGCAGTGGGATTCCACAGGAGTCAGTACTGGGACACCTATTGTTTGGAATATACTTCTCAGAAGTTCAGGCTAAAACAGAGGGGCTGTGGCTGACTAAATTTGTTGATGACTGAAAATTAGGTGCAATTACTGAATCCCCAAATGATACCAATATTTTTCAAGAGGGACTTACACAAACCGATGGTTGGTGCCAAAGCCATGGACTCAAATTCAGTGCTAAAAAAAAAAAATTATCATCCCTTTCGGTAAAAATGATTTCCCTGCAGACTATCATATAAATAATAATACCCTAAGTAACAACTCAGTAGTGAGAGATTTGGTAACGCAAGTTTACTGCAGCCTAAACTTTGACCATCGTGAGTCTACTGTAGTAAGGAAGGCATTCTATGTTACACACCTCATTAGCAAAAGTATTGCCTCAAGAGCGAAACAGGTCATAACTCCCCTGTATGCGACCTCATCAGGCCAATAACTGAGTACAATGCTCCCTTTGGTATGTACCTTACCAGGCACCTGCAGCAACTTGAGAGATTTCTAACAAAGAAAATTCAGGGTCTCCAGCACGTCATACATTGACAGACTGAAGACACTGTCGCTGTACTCAGTAGTGTAGAGACTACTTAGAAGAGACTTGTGCCTGGCCTACAGAGCAATCTCGAACCCAAACCTAATGGAAATGCTACACATCTGCAAGTGAAATGGGACAAGGGTCACCCACTCCAGGGACCTTTACCTGGCCTGCAACATAAATAGGAACTGCTCGAGAGACAGATATGTCTCTCAGAGGCTGCCACACCTCTGGAATAGGTTACCAATTCACATCAAACAAAACCCCTCTACAACTCTGCTTAAGCATAGGTTCATTGGTTCATACTAGGCTATCTGCCCTGGGGCAATTATAAGCCTAGCCCGATTCTGTATGGCTTACGCCACCCCTTGATTTGAGTATAATGTGCCCTTTTTAAGGTTTAGTTTACTGTGCCTCTGTCTAATAGTGACACGGGAGTAATCCCTGGGACAAACCTACGATCCCCCATCCACTTATCTGGATGACTGGATGGGAAACCGTAAATTCCTTCCGGGGATTTCACCTATGACCCTCCTAGATATGGGCAGTTGTTACTAAGAGCTCGAGTTTAGCCATGATCCTTATATTAGGTTTTTCTAGTATTGGTGGCGCTGCGGTAGCATTGTCGCCTCACAGTAAGACGCTGTCCAGTTCGACTCTCAGCTAGAGCGTCTTCTGCGTGGAGACATGCGTGAATGGGCGTTCCTTCGTTGAAGGTTGTGCGTCAGGGCTGGCAACTCAGTACATAAAAATCAACTGCCAATCATTAGCGGACCGGAGTTCCGCTGTGGCGACCCCTAACTGGGAAAAGCCGAAAGACACAACATACTGGGTGCACACAGCTAGGCTTATAATAAGACCTTCAGGTCAATAGCCTAGTGACCACCTGTGATACTATGAATCTATAAATCCACCACTATTGTACCCCACCCATACTGTACCCACTGCCCCATCTCCAGACTTCTAAAACAAACCATTATAGGAGTTTTCTTCAAAAATAAGAAGTTGAACATCCACAACAACAGATTCCCATACTGTGCAGTTCTGAATATCTGGTTTTGCCTGTCAGGGAGAAAAAAAAGTGCCTGCCTCCTGCCTTATGCCCCTGGTTGGAAAAAAATCCAACTTGATTTTCTTGCTTCCAGCTACTCTTACATAGTCTAAAAGTGCCATCCAAACAGAACACTACTAGCATGGACTCACTACAGAGAACAGACTCACACTTGCAAGGGATTTAAGGATACACAGTCTCCTTCACTACTGAGGCTGATGCCTACAAAAGGAACAAAACCACATTTCCTTAAATTCCTTCTCCGCCACCCTAGCCTCCTGCTACTACAGTCCTAACAGATGCTTCTTTGATTCTTCACAAGGTAGAGAACATCAGATGTGGTTAAACAGTTAAGATGTAGTACTACTGAAGATCAGAAGTGCAAGTCCCCTCAAAGCCATGGGGTCTTATTTCATCTAACTGGTCCAACTGGTCTAAGGCTGGCCATGTTCATCAAAACTTTGCTAACTGGTATGGACTGACACGGAGGTGCTGGCAAGTAATTGTTCAACAATTCTCTTGACCCTTACAGATTTCTGAGTTAAGTTTCACAACATTACAAAATGAAGTATAACTGTCTTTTGAGTGATTTGTTGGAACATATGAAAAGCATGGAAAATGGGAGATTTCAGTCTCCAGTGGAAAATGGCAGATTTCTGTCTCCTGTATTCTACATGCACATCCAGGGAAGTAAATAGTGTGGGAAGAAATAGCCAGGGAATTGTTATGGCTAGGCTTGTATAGGCCCTAGGGCCGATAGCCTAGTACCGACCTATGAACATTCTATCCCTTTATGAAACTCAAGATATCAGCAATTTCACCAGAATTCCCATCAATCCATTATGACGCTCTTACAACACCACTGTTCTCCTCCACATTTATCATGCTTGGTTTGTGTATAATTTTGTCTCTTTCTATTTTTAACAAAATATACAATTCCAGCCACCAGTCTGGGTCACTCTGCACCAAAACTTCTTTAAGTAAATCATCCTGCAACCCTTGTGACTTTAGGGTTGTAATTATACATTCATCATTTGCGGACTCATCTCCATCAAACAGGTTTCTATTAATACCACCTCAAGTGTCAGCAGAAAAAATGTCACCAGCTTAGTGGGACTATCACAGACAGCAAAAGCTAGCTAACATAAATAAATAAATAACTGAATAAATGCTGGTAATGCAGTAAACTACACATGGAGAACTAAAGTACTTTGGCAAATGCATTACTGTCATTCAGAAACTGGATGTCAGTAATGAAGACTGGGCTTCTCGACATTCTACATCCACATGTTACTCTCTGGCTGCCTGTCGTGGATATGTGATAAGTTAAAATAGGATATAATTAACAGCAAGACTGTTAAAACACATCAGTAATTTCAAAATGTTAATAAGTCCATTGAATGACACTTAATGACTTCCACCACAACCCTCAATCTAACACATTACTCTCTCTTATTTCCCTTAAGTATATCTGCCCCAGAAGAGATCATTCCGTTTTCTAAACTGCAGTTCCTACAGTGCTCCAAAAAATTACTCATCTACCCAATTCAAATTACTGAAAATCATCAAATCAGTGATACTCAGCAATTTTCTCACTACATTTTAATAAGTTCTCTCATCTACTATTACTTTTCTTTGTTACATAGCCTTCCTCTATCCTTCAGCCTATACACAACCTCCTTCCACTTCCACCCTAATCTTCCTCCATGTTTACCTTGAGGAAATGGCTTATGCAAATTTCACTGGTCCCACTTTATCCTTCTTTAGTTATGTCTAGCATCCTGGTGACGGCACAAACACAGAACATTCCCTTCTTCCCAAACTAAGCCTGGGTTTGGCTACCATACTTATTTTCACTCCGCACACCATACTTTATTACCCATGCAGGTAATTTCTCACAGTGAGAGGTGAATAACTGAACTGTATGGTGACACAGCTGCGCACTTCTTTTTAATTACCCACAAAAACAAGTAGCTCAGCAGTCACGATTTCACTGTAGTTCTCTGATAAATCTTCTTTGTGTTTTTCTCTGGTCCCCCCTGCGCTACTCAAAAAGTTGAGAACCCTAGGGATCATTTCCCCCCACTAGTGGTGCGATGTGAGCAACCCAGGAATGATGCCATGCAACCATTCGTTTGCAGAACGTAGATTATTTTTTTTCATTAGTCCCTTATTCCCTGGACATACTAGCTGCTGCACACACACTGCATATGAGACTACAATGGGATTCTGAGATGGAAAGTACAGTTGTGTACACTTACCATAAATGTAGATGTTCGAGTGTATTCACTGTTGCAGTCATCACACTTGGGTTATCTGCCTGCAGGTAGCCCTCAGTCGGCCCGGATACCAGAGACTTAGTATTTCTGAGTCAGTTGCTGTCGCTCCAGGACTGACGTCAGGTAGTCAAGGGTATAAAAACAGGTAGCCGATGCCATTACATCAGTTTTTCTTGCCCCCAATGTCAGGAGCCCCAACAGAGAGCTAAGCTATGGTGGAGGAAAACACCACCAGTAAAAAGTAAATACCACTAGCCCTGAAGTTTGGGGGTAAAAAGCATAGAGAGATTAGAGAGAGAGAGAGAGAGGAACCAGGGGGTTGGAGGGAAGGCAACCAGGACTGCAACAGTGAATACACTTGAACATCTACATTTATGGTAAGTGTACACAGCTGTACTATGTTCTTCATGTTTCACTGTTGCAGTCATCACACTTGGGTGGGTTTCCAAAGCTGAAGAAGGATGGAGGCAGTCAAGAAGAATTAGGGCTGGCTAGAATGCCCTGCAGGACTGCTGTTGCAAAACCAACCCTGGATTTGGAGAAGATAGGCAAATGGTAGTGCTTGGTGAAAGTGTGTACTGAACTCCAGGTAGCCGCTTCCAGGATGTCCCTGGTAGGGACTCCCCTGAGAAATGCTGTAGAGGTAGATGTTGCCCTAGTGGAATGTGTTCTGACCCCCTGACGGGTTGGTTTCTCATGGTGCATGTAGCAGAAATGGAAGCAATGTGCTATCCATTTAGAGATTGTTTGCTTTGAAATGGCCTTGCCCTCTGCCCCTGTTACGAAGCTGACAAGTAACTGGTCTGATTTTCTGAAGGGCTTAGTCCTATCCAGGTAAAATCTGAGCTGTCTGTGCACGTCCAAGAGTGCAGGATCCTTTCCCCTTTATTTTGAGGATTAGGGAATAAAGTTGGCAAATGTATGGCTTGGTTGAGAGCCACACTGGACACCACTTTAGGCATAAAGGAAGGGTTTGTACTGAGGGAGACCCTGTCAGCATGGAAAATAATGAAGGGTTCCACGGCCATAAGTGCTTGTAGTTCAGACACTCTTCTAGCTGAAGTGATGGCCAGAAGCAATGCAGTTTTCCAAGAGAGGAATTTTAAGCCTGCTGACACACAGACTCAAAGGGTAGAAGTGTGAGCTTTTCCAGTACAAAGTTAAGGTCCCAAGCCGGGGTCGGTACTCTCCTTGGTGGCCTTAAGTAGTTTGCCTCTCTCAGGAACTGTTTGATAAGAGTGTGCGAGAAGAGAGGTGGCTCAGTGTTGTAATGAGCCAAAATGGCTGAGACATGCATCTTAATGGAAGAGAAGGACAGGTCTTTATGGAGTAGATCTGCTAAGTAATCCAGGATTAAAGGCAGGGAGGGCAAAGTTGTGTCCTCTCCTTTAGATAGACTCCAGGAGCAGTACCTTTTCCACTTATCCACATAGGATGTCCTTGTACTGGGTCTTCTGGCTTCAAGAATGATGTCCAGCACCTGCTTGCTTAGAGTTGCTGGGGTAGGATTCAAGGATTAAGCCAGGCTGCAAGATTTAGGGTTTGCATGTGCGGATGCAAAATCTGCCCCTCCTGCTGTGAGAGCAGGGTAGGGTTCTGGTGTAGGTGCCATGGTGGCACCAATGTCAGGCTGCGCAGGAGTGGGTACCAGTGCTGGCGTGGCCAGTCTGCGGCAATCAGAATTGTCCTCGGTCTACCCTGTCTTATTTTGAGTAATGCTCTTGTGAGAAGGGGCAGAGGTGGAAATGCATAAATTGAGAGATTTACCCACTGAAAAGATAGGGTATCTACTTTCCAGGCCTTGCTGTGAGGGTTCCTGGTGCAGAATTTGCTGAGCTGGTGGTTGTAGGGGGAGGCAAAGAGGTCCATGTCTGGGGTTCCCATTTCTAAATCAGAAGGTTGAAGGTGCTGGGCTCTAACTGCCATTCGTGTGGGTCTAGGAGACTTATGCTTAAGTCGTCTGCCAATGAATTTTGTTTGCCTGGCAAGAATTGAGCTTGCAGATGGACTTGCATGTCCAAGGTCGTGTTCCACAGGGCCATGGCTAACCTGCAGAGTGGGTAGAAATGGGTCCCCCCTGCTTGTTGATGTACCACATAACTGTGGCGTTGTCTGTTTTTATTAGTAGTTGTCCTGGAAAGAGTAGGGATCTGAAAGCTGTCAGTGCGTTCTGCACAGCTAGCATCTCTTTTTGGTTGATGTGCAGATGAATTTGACTTGGGCTCCAGTGGCCCTGAATGCATTTGTCGTCCATGTGTGCTCCCCAGGCATAGTCTGATGCATCTGTGGTTAGGGTCTGGACGGCGTGGGGTTGAGTAAAGGGCAGTCCCTTGTTGTGGTTGCATGCTTCTGCTCACCAAAGAAACTCTGTCCGTAGACTGGGTATGATAGGAATGACTGTTTCCAGGTCCTGAGAATGTTGGCACCAAAGACTTTTTAAGTACCACTGAAGTTTCCTCATATGCAGTCTTGCATATGGAATTAGCAGTATACATGAGGCCATGAACCTTAGGGCCTGCAGTATTTTTCTTGTGGATAACTGGGTTCTGGTGGCCATTTGTTTGAAGTAGGCTGTCAGATAGACTTGTTTTTCTGAAGTGAGGAATGCCATCTGGGATGCTGTGTTCAAGCTTGCTCCCAGGAATACAATCTTTTGATTGAGTAACAGTTTTGATTTCTTTTCGTTGATGGTGTACCCCAGGGAAGTGAGAAGATTTTTCACAAATGTCAGGTGCTGCAACAGTAATTCCTGACTGTCTGCCTGAATCAGGCAGTCATCCCAGTATGGGTAAATTTGGATATTTCTCTGCCTGCAGTATGCAATGGCTGGAATCAGGCATTTTGTGAATACTCTAGGCGCAGTGGATAAGCCAAAGGGAAGTGCAGAGAACTGATAATGCATAGATCCGGCCCTAAAACATAGATACTTCCTGCATGACTCCCTTCTAGGGCTGTGCAGATAGGCTTCTTTTAAGTCTAGGGTGACTTACCAGGCATCCTTGGCTAGCATAGGTAGAAGCTGTTGCAGGGTAAGCATTTTGAATTTTGGTACCACCAGGAAGGTGTTAAGAATTGAAAGATCCAGGATTGGGCACAAAGAACCCCTTTTTCTGGGTACCAGGAGAAGACTTGGTTTTGTGCCTCAGCCCACTGTTTTGGAGGAAGGTCTGGGAACCCTTTTGGGGTTGGTAGAGAATGGAAATAGAATTTGTACCCCTGGGATACAATGTTGAGGACCCATCAGTCTTTTGTGATGGACATCCAGTTTTTTGCCTGAAGGGCAAGTTTTCCTCCTAGGGGCACAAGCAATTGGGCAGAAGCGGGGAGTGGAGTAGAGAAGTCATTGTGAGTTTTTTCCATAAGGAGGTGGCTTACCAGTCCCTGTTTTGGGGGGGACCCCATTGCTTAGATCTCTGCATACCCTGAGACTGCAGTCTGGGTGGTCTGTTTCCCCTGGGTCTGGTTTGAGATGGCCTGAAGGGGGATGGAAAGGACCAGTGCTTTGAGGGGCAATGCCTACTGAATCTAGGAGGTTGCACTTGTAAGAATTTTTTAACTGTCTGCATAGATTTAGCTTTTTCTTCCATCTTTTTAAGAACCTCTTCTGCTTTGGTGCCAAACAAACTGTCCTTGTTCAAAGGAGCGTCTAGTAACTTTGATTTGACATGGTCTGGCAAAGTCTGCTCCTTAAGCCAAGCATGCCTTCTCAGTACAGAACCAGTGACTACTGCCCCGCAAGATGCTTCTAGGGCTTCAAAGCCACATTGCAAAGTATGCTTGCTGACATGGCTTGCAGAGTGCATAAGCTCCTGCAATTCTTTATTTTCTGCACAGTCTGTAAAGGTTGCTAATTTTTGTTTAATAAATTTCATAATATGTTGCTGGTACTTCAACATGTGAAACTGACAATTCAATGCCCTAATGGTAAGAGTTGCAGAGGTATATATTTTCTTACCCCACCTGTCCAAAGCTCTGGAATCCCTGTCCGAAGGGATGAGATTCTTGACTGTAGTTGCCTTGATACTTTTAGGCCCCTGGGAAATGATTTCTGGGTCAGCAGTAGGATTCTTGAAAAGAAATTTGTGAGTGTCACGTACTCTGTAGTACCTGCCTGTTTTCCTAGGGGCAGGGGGTAAAGTATCAGGAGTAAGACTGGATTCCATAAAGACATCATCAACAACTTCCAGGACTGGGAGTATTGCTAAAGGTCTGTGTTGTGGCAAATCTAGCAAGTCTCTTTTTGGACTGAGGAAATGCTCTCTTAAAGTATGTAAGGTTTCACCAAAAGAAAAATCCTCTGGAGGAGAGGCAGAGGGAATGGATTCCGCTGCATCTGAATCCTCATAAGCAGATAACGGCATGTTTTCATAATCAGATACCTCAGAGTCATCGGACTCCTGGTCTGTTGAAGCTGCAGGGGACTGGTCTCTTTTTCTCTTAGCAGGGGAAGGCTGACTTCCCCTAATCAGCATAATAAGGTCTTCTGCCATTCTAAGCATTTGCCGTTGTGGCAAGGGAGCAGGTGCATGCGCTTTGGTCATTGGTTTTCTAGGCATAGTGCATACTCTTGGCCTTAGAAACTCGGTAGTTTTATTTAAAATTTAAGTTGTTGGTTTGAGTCGAACATCGGTAGTGCAAAGAACTGCCTCAGAAGCTGGTGCCTGCTCAGCGGCTCTGGACCCATCCAAGGTAGAGACATCCACAGGTTCTATAGTTGAAGAAGAGTCTCGCGGCATACCGGACTCCGTAAGGGTGTCGGTAGATGCCTGCGAATCCACTGAAGTGGGCATCATGGACTGCGAAAGCGCCTCACTGAGTACTGGAGAACTGGCGACTAGCTTAACGGAAGCATCGTCGGAAGTTTTGGACCTGTGCGGTCTGTCTCTGTCTTTATCCTTACGTTTTTTTTGGAATATCGGTAGTCGGATGGCTTACCAAAGCTATTTGGGAATACGGAGATCGAGAGCGAAAGAATTTAGCGACAGTGAGAGCCTGATGATAAATGGTTCGGGTGTTGAACAAGACACAAAACCAACAGCGAGGTATGTCGTGGTCTGGGCCTAAACAGGTGACGCAGTAAGAATGAAAATCTCTGTGTGGTATTTGCTTTCCACAGGCAAGGCAACTGTTAACTTTTTCTGACATTGGTTAGAGCAAGAAAAAAGGATCCCCAACGGGGTATTTAGCTTTGGAAGACTTCAGGATTATTCAATTCGTAAATGAAACTCAGGTAGCAGCCAACCAGCACTTGCGAACTGCTTCTGCTTCGGGCTCCTCTGCAAGAAAGACTGATGTAATGGCATCGGCTGCCTGTCTTTATACCCCTGATGACCTGACATCAGTCCTGGAGTGACAGCAACTGATACAGAAATACTAAGTCTCTGGTATTCAGGCCGACTGAGGGCTACCTGCAGGCAGATAACCCAAGTGTGATAACTGCAACAGTGGAACACGAAGAACATCTGTCTTTCCTTTATGGTGACACTTCCCCTTCTGTTACCTTCTACATGGCTACTTGTATTGCCAGTCTCTTGTACTCTGCTCTATCACTGAGTGACATGACAAATGGTATGCCTCCCCAATATGTCCCCCAACCTTCCCAAAGACAGAGAAGCATGCAATACACTTGTCATTCCTCTCTTTCCCCACTCCAGTTCCAGCAAATGCCTGCATTGCTTATCAAACTCAGGTCACCTGAGTCATGGTCAAGGTTTTATCCTTGTACAGCAGTAGAGCTACCTAGACTCCCATGCAGAATCTTCTACAAACTGGGATGTTGTCCACCTCCATCTAGAGGATGTTCCACTCATTATTAGTCATTCTGTAGAAACACATACTCCCTTTTGCAAACACAACTTCAGCATTCTCTTTAGACTCCCTTCAAACTGGAGTACCAGAAACAATTTTGTTATATTAGGCGATCTTAATCTCAAATGTCTAGGACCACTATATAAACACAACAAGGTCTCTTCATGCTTAGTAATTCTCACTTCCACCCTTACAACCCCATACAGCTTCAACAACACCTTCACAGATGTTCTTGTCAATATCCTCAAAAGACTTGAGATTCTCAATTTTACCAAACTCTGTAACTGATTACTGTCTGGCACACCCCAACTGGCCTTAAAAAACAGAAAACTACCACCTTCTCTAATAAAGACAGGCCCTTAATTTCAAACAAAGACACAATTCTCTTATTTGTACTCACAGTTTTAAAATGGACACCATTATTCAAAATACTAACTGCAAACATGCTGCAACTAACTTTAATAATATCTTCCATTTTACAAAAATATAAAATACATACCCTTTAAACAAAGACAAAACAAAGGTGACAGATGCCTGTATCTAAACAAATATCTAAATCTAATACTACAGACCCAGGATAAGTTTTGGTACCATTGGAAAGGCACAACATTTTCATCTGATCACTTGTAATACCTCATTCCAGAAATGCTGACAGTGTAAGAACAACAGTACAAAATCCAAGTACTACAGAAACTAACAAAAATCAAGTGAAAAAAACTCTGTAGACCACTGGACACAAGTTCAACATATATTAGGCAATGCAAACTCAAATTTAACAAAAAGTAGAGTTGTGTAGTTAACTTATCATGACTGTGGATGTTTGAATAGATCACTGTTATAGAACTAAGTCTTGAGACTTCTGCTGTGCTGAGGGCTGTAGCAAGCACAAATATCAGTCTTTCACCTTCCCCAAATGGCAGACATCCTTGCTGCCTGAATTTAGGATCTCAGTAGTATAAAGGTGCATTGAGCAGCACCATTTTCAGGTCTTTCTTTACCAAGGCACCAAAGTCTGATGTTTCTCAGGTGGACCATGACCAGTCTGACCTTAGACAGTTGAAGACAATGACATAAAGAAAAAGAGAGGGTAAGAGGACTGTGAATAGGTAGGGTATCCAGCCAAACCCCAGAGGCAGAAGAGAAGGAATATAGGGAGGGAAAGGGTGCTGTAACATTTACTCAAACACCTAGAATTATGGTAAGTTAACTATACACCTGTACTATCTTCATCACTGTTAATATTTATTTACTTTATTTTACATTGGTTTACTGGGAAATTCTGACTGGACGAGGTCCTTTTTCAGCGGAGGCCCAGGGAGAAAAGCTCCAATATACATATTAAACTTCTACAGTAGGATACAGTACAAATGACAATAAAGTAGAGGTATACACTAGGAATATACAATATCAAATAGAAAATGGTACATTATTTATGCAGTTATACAGTAACTACATTGAATGGAATAGAATTACATTGATTGCAGGATGTCTGTAATGGTGGAAGAGAATAGAGAAACATGGAGACAGTTGAGTAAAGTTGGAGTTAGGATGGTTAGTGGGATAAAGGTAAGGCAGAGCTGCATCAGGTGAGAGGGAAGTGGTTAGTCAGGGTTAGAGAAAGGGCAGAGCCAGTGCATTTGTAAGTGGGTTTTGAGTGTGGTTTTGAATAGACTGTTGGATGGCAATTTGGTTATGGAGGGGGGGAGGTTGTTCCATAGTTTAGAAATTGCACAAGAGAAGAGTGCTTCTCCAGCACAGTTTTTGGGTTTGGAAGTGAGAAGTACGTTTTTGTTGTTTGACCTTAGGGGTCTGGATGTTGTATAAGGGTGGAGTAAGATTTTGGAGTGATGGGATATTTTGGGGTTGGTTTAATAGTTTGTGGGACAGAGATAGTTGATTCAGGTGAAAAAGTTGGGGGAGTTCAAGCCAATCAAGTTATTTGATTGAGATGCAGTGATGGCTGCGATAGGTAGCCCCAGTTGCAAATTTTGCAATTTTGTTGTAGCAGGTTTCTAGTCTGTTTAGGTCAGTTTGTCTAAGGTTAGTAAAGATGGGAGAGGCATAGAGTAGGGTTGAGATTAGCTGGTGGTTGGCAATAGCAATTTTGGCTGTTCTCATTAGGTATTGGATGTTTCTATAAAGTCCACAAGTTTTTTATGTACCTTTTTATGGTGGTTGAAATATGGAGACTGAATTTTAGTTTGTTGTCGATTACCACACCTAGAAGTTTGGTGTGGGCAGATGGGGAAATGCTGGTGTTGTTTTTGGCCTGGATAGTGAAGAGGGAGGTGGATTGTATAATTTTAGAGTGCTGAAAGATCAGGAGTTTGGTTTTGTTAGGGTTGAATAGAAGTTGGGCACTGAAGAGAAAGCTTTCAACGGATGAAAATGAGTCTTGTGTGATAGAGTGAAGTTCTTGTAAGGTGGGGGCTGAGCAGATGAGAGTGGAATTGTCTGTGTATTGTATGAGTGTGGCATGTTTGGTGGATGTGTGAAGGTTGTTGATGAAGAGGGAAAATAGTAGGGGACCAAGGATGGAGCCTTGGGGGACCCCGAGAGAGATTGGTAGGCGACTGGATAGTTGATCTTGCCAGACAACTGATTGCTGACGGTCAGTGAGGTAGCTGCGGAACCAGTTGGTGGCTGAGGTGAAGACGGAAAGATTAGTTAGAACAGAGAGAAGAATGTTATGAGATACCATATCAAAGGCCTTTGACAGGTCAAGAAATATAGCAGAAGAGAACAAGCCATTGTTTTTATGGTACAGGATTGTGTCAGTGAAGGACAGCAGGGCAGTGGTTGCGCTATGGAATGGCCTGAAGCCATGTTGGGTTTTGGAGAGGAGGTTGTTGATTAATAGATAGTTTAGTACTTGGGAACTCATGCATTTTTCAAGTATTTTAGAGAGCGGGGAGAGGATGGCAATGGGGTGATAGTTTGATAGGTCTGTGGAGGTTCCACCTTTATGAAGGGGAATAATTTGTGAGATCTTCCACAGAGTAGGGACACAGTTTTCTGCTATGGAGCGGTTGACTAAGATAGAAATTGGATAGGCTAGGCTGTCTGCTGCTATTTTTAGGTATTCTGAGGGAAGGCTGTCAGCTGCGAGTTTAGTGGGCTTAAGTTTGGTCAGGTGTTTTTTTATATAGGCAGTGGGTACAGAGGAGAAAGTGAAGGATGGGGGGGGGTCTGGTTGGAGATGGGGCAGATGGACCAGTGGAGGAGGAGAGTTGTTGTTTGGTGAGTGACAGGATGGTTTCAGTGAAGTGTGTGTTGAAGGTGTCAGCAATATTGCTGGTGGAGGGGGGAACGGTTGGTGGTGGGGGTGTCTAGTTTATGTGTAGAGCTCGGCGTTTATTGTGGAACAGATTTTCTTGGGATTGAGATTTGTGGAGTTTAGCGTGGACTCATAGTAGTGGGCTTTGTCTGTTTTAGTATCCTTTTTTACTTTGTTGCGTAATTCAAGGAAAGATTGCCTGGCACAGGGGGTTTTTGTTTGACGCCATATTTTCCATGCATTGTCCCTGACTTTAATTAGTTCACGTGTGGTTTTCTGTAGCCAGGGGGCAGTTTTAGTTTTGACTCTGGTATATCTAAGGGGGGCTTGGGTGTTGAGAATGCTGAGGAAAGTGGAGTTGAAGAAATGGTTGGCTTCATCTAGATTAAGATATTTTAGTGGTGACTAGTTGCAATTAAGGAGAGAAGTATTAATGGAGTCAGGGTTAAAGTTTGCTGTGTTGCAGATCTGTTTATGGATAATTTGATTGGACTTGATGACATGGTGTTTTAGGAGGAATATAGGGGTATGATCACTGAGGCTATCAGGCAGACAGCCTGCAGTATAGGAGTGGGGATCTTTGTTGACCAGTATCCAGTCTAGGATAGTGTGGTTGTTAGGGTTCTTATTTATATGGGTGGGAGACTGTATTAGCTGGGAAAAGCCATGTAGATTTAGATGAATGGTTGGGTGGTCACTGTTGCAGGCTAGCCAGTCAGTGTTAAAATCACCAAAAATGATTGTTTCTTGGAGAAGGGAGAGATTGGACCAGTTTAGGAGACTTTCAATGACAGGAGTGTTCTGGTCAGGGGGAACATAGCATCCAATAATGTTTAAGGTTTTATTAGGGTTAAGTTTGAGGTTAGTGTATAATATTTCTTCTTTACCAATCGGGGGGGGACGATTTATTGATAGTTTGAATGCTAAGGTGATTTTTAAACATGAGAGCTACACCGCCACCTTTCTTTGTTAGTCTATCTGAGCGGAGGATGTTGTACCCAGGGGTGAGTATTTCCTCACTTTTGATGTGGGGCTTGAGCCAGGTTTCAGTTAGCAGGAGAATGTCTGGGGAGTATGTTTTTATGATGGCATGTAGGTCTTGGGTTTTGTTGCAAACCCTTCTAATGTTTAGGCACATTAAGAGGAGATTAGATGAATCTTTGTTGGTAGTTATAAGAGAGAGATGAGGAGTGTTATGTATGAAGTTAGAGGTGGGGTTAGAGGAGGTAGGGCCTGGGTTAGGGTGGATATCACCGCTGCAGATTAATTTAGCAAAATTAACTAGCATGAGTTTAGTGCACGCAGACAGCAGTTTGTCTAATTTTTGGCTATTTTTTTGCTTGGGGGTGGATGGTATTTTGGGTAGGATTGTTGGGATGTGGTTACTAGTGGATGGGGAGGTGTAGTTGCAGAATGGGTGGTGGATCGGGGGGGATGAGATAGTTGAGTGAAAATGATTGGGTAAGTTAAGGTTGGTGGTCTGATATGATATTAACTGGGAGAGGAGAATGCAGGTAAGGAAAGTGAGAGAGTGGAGTAGCAACACTGTAGCTGCACTGATTGTGTGACTGAGTGTGGGAGGGCAGGAAAGGGGTGGAATGGAGACGGAGAAGTTGGCTGGTTGGCTGTAAAGAAATGTGGGAGTGGTGTAGTTAGGAATAAATTTAGTAGGAGTAGGGGCGGGTGGAATTTGGGGGCAGGGAGGGGTGCGTAGTGAGCCCGTGTGAAGCAAGGGCGAACGGAATGGGGCTAACCCCCAACCAAAGAATAGTGAGGTAAGTGAGTGCACTGTAGAGGACTTTAGGCATATTTTATTATTAAACACTCAATACCTTCCTTTGTTCCCCTTTTATATTTTTCTTTTTCTTAAAACACTTCTTTTGCTTAGTGCCCGTTGAACAAGTAAAAGTAGGGCAATAAGCTGTATTTTTGAGCAGTTAGCCAATTTTTAGGTAATACAGCAAAAGGGAGTTTCAGCAGAGTGGAGTGGAAAGAGAAGAGCTCCCTAGCATTGCCCTGATCGAGTGCGCACAGCCCTAAGTAAAATTAATTAACTATATTAGACACATGCATTTTGTTCTTTTGTTTTTTTTAGGTAAAGTTCTTTGCCTTGGTTTGGGTCCCGCTGTGATACTGGCAGTTAAGGTAGCAGTCCTAAGATAGTAGGAGAGTTGGGGCAGTTGTAGTACTATTGTAGTATATTGTGTAATATTGTAGTACTACGTCTTGGGAGGACTCCCAAAGCTTTTATACTTAGGAGGTTGGAGAATATTCTAGACTGGGGACAACAGGCTGTGCAGTAAGGCAGAGGCAAACCCATTACGGCTACTGTACCAAGGTAGTAATGCTTAGTGAAGATTTGCACATAGAACCAAGTAGCTGCTTCCAGAATGGTCTGTGTAGGCGTCCCTTTTAAGAATGCCATAATGGTAGCTTTTGCCTCACTGAATGAGTCATAACTCTGCCAGGAATCTGCTTCTTATTATGAGAGTAATGAAAAGTGGTACAGTTGGCTATCCATTTAGCAAATGCCACCAACGGCTTGTCAAATCTGTGAGAATTTTATTCTGTACAGGTAGAATCTTAGTTGCCTGTGTACGTCTAAGGAGTAAAAGATCTCCCCCATTCTGTAGCTTGGAAAAGAATACATGGAGATGAATAGATGGTTCAAGTACACCTCAGAGACCACCTTGGCCAAGAAGTAAGAGTTAGTTCTCAATGTTACTGTACCCCTATGAAAAATTAGGAAAGTACCATTGTGTACACTTACCATAAATGTAGATGTTCGAGTGTATTCACTGTTGCAGTCATTACATTTAGGTAATCTGCTGGCAGGTTGCCCTCAGTCGGCCTGAATATCAAGGTCTTGGGTACTGCTTTGGTTGCTGTCTCCTCTTCCATGACGTCAGGTCATCAGGGGTATAAAACATGCAGCCGACGCCATTTTATTCAGTTTTTCTTGCCCCCAGATGTCAGGTGCCCCCCAAATGGGAAGCAAAAAAAAAAAAAAATATATATATATATATATATATATATATATATATATATATGTAAATGCACTTTTAGCAACATAAACTTTACCTTCACCTAAAAGCAAATACACCACAAAGGCTTTAGAATATAGTGAAGGAAAGAGAAGTTCTAGAAAAAAGGGGGATGGCGGGTGGGTAACCCGGACTGCAACAGTGAATACACTCGAACATCTACATTTATGGTAGGTGTACACAACTGTACTATGTTCTTCGTGTTTCACTGTTGCAGTCATTACACTTGGGTAGAATCCCAACGCTATGGATGGGAGGATGGAACTAAATAGCATTAGGAGTGGCTATAAGGCCCTGCAGAACTGCAGTGGCAAATCCTGCCCTGGACTTACAGAAGAGAGGCAAATGATAATGCTTTGTAAAAGTATGAAGAAAGCTCCAAGTAGCAGCTTCTAGAATGTCTTTGGTTGGAACTCCTCCGAGAAAGGCTGCTGAGGTAGAGGCAGCCCTGGTGGAATGTGACCTGATTTATTTGGGCACTGGTTTATCATGATGCAAGTAGCAGAAACGAATGCAGTGGCTTATCCACTTAGAAATAGTCTGCTTTGATATACCCTTCCCCTCTGATCCTGCAGCAAATGCCACCAGTAGTTGCTCAGACTTTCTTAGAGATTTGGTCCTGTTTAAGTAGAATCTTAGTTGTCTGTGTACGTCCAATGAATGCAGAATCCGCTCCCCCTTGTTCCGCAGATTTAGGTAAAATGTTGGCAGGTGAATACTTTGGTTAAGAGCCACACTGGATACCACCTTAGGCATAAAGGAAGGATTGGTCCTGAGGGACACCCTGTCCAGGTGAAATGTAATAAAAGGCTCCACAGCCATGAGGGCCTGTAGTTCTGAAACCCTTCTTGCTGAAGTGATTGCTAAAAGGAAAGCTGTTTTCCAAGATAAAAACTTTATATCCGCAGTAGCTGCTGTTTCAAAAGGAGGCACGGTGAGTTTTTCCAGCACAAAATTGAGGTCCCATGCAGGAGTTGGTGATCTTCTGGGAGGCCTTAAATTTTTGGCCCCTCTAAGATACTGTTTTAGCAAAGGATGAGAAAAGATGGAAGGCTCCGTGTTGTAATGAGCCGAGATGGCAGAGGCATGGATTTTTATTGAAGAAAAAGATAGGCCCTTGTCAAGCATCTCAGTCAAGTATTGTAAAATCTGAGGAATATTTGGTTTTGCTGTGTCCGTTCCTTGTGCTTGGTTCCAAGCACAGAATCTCTTCCATTTATCAGCATAAGATTTTCTAGTACTAGGCCTTCTGGCTTCCAAAATGACATCCATCACAGATTTACTGAGAGGTGTTGTTTGAATAATTACATGATCAGCCATGCTGCCAGGTTCAGAGTTTGGAGCTGAGTGTGCAGAATTTGATTACTCTGCTGAGACAGTAGATGAGGTATTTGAGGCAAGTACCAAGGAGGGAGTTGAGACATATTCCTTACAATTGGGTAGCAGTGCTGGCAAGGCCAGTCTGGGGAAATTAGGATCATTTTTGTTTTTTCCTGTCTGACCTTTTGTAAGACCTTGGGAAGAAGAGGCAGAGGAGGAAAGGCATAGACTGATAGTTTTTTTCAACTGAAGGATACGGCATCCACTTTCCATGCATGTCTGTTATAAGTCCTTGTGCAGAATTTGTCCAGCTGATAATTTTGGGGAGAGGCAAACAGATCTATGTCTGGGCTCCCCCATTTCTGTGTTACCATGTTGAAGACTTGTGGATCCAGTTTCCACTTGTGAGGGTCCATAAGATTTCTGCTTAGGTTGTCTGCCAGAGTATTTTGTTTTCCTGGCAGGAATTGTGCTTGAAGATGCACTTGGTAAGTCAAGGGTGTGTCCCACAATGCCATGGCTAGTCTGCAAAGGGGGTAGGAATGTGTACCCCCCCTGCTTGTTTATGTAGGTGCCTACTGAATCTGGGTGGCTGCACTTGTAAGAAACATTTTACAGTTTGCATAGATTTAGCTTTGTCTTCCATTTTCTTTCAAACCTCTTCTGCCTTATTACCAGCAGAGTATCATGCTGTAAAGGTGCATCCAACAATTTAGCTTTAACATGATCAGGCAGATTTTGCTCCTTGAGCCAGGCATGCCTTCTAATCACAGATCCAGTAACTGCGGCCCTGCAAGAGGCCTCCAAGGAATCAAAACCACATTGCAAAGTATGCTTTCCAACCTGTTCTGCTGCATGCAATAATTCCTGTAATTCTTTATTGCCCACACAATCAGAAATCAGCATCATTTTCTCTTTCAATAAGCTCATAACATGCTGTCGATATTTAAGCATATGAAACTGGCAGTTTAAGGCCCTAATTGCCAAGGTTGCAGATGTATAAACCTTCTTTCCCCATCTATCCAACACCCTGAAATCTCTATCACAGGGGGTAGGATTTTTGGCTGTAGAGGCGTTTACACCTTTGGGACCCTGTGAGATAGTTTCAGGATCAGCAGCAGGATTTTTGAATAAAAATTTGTGGGAGTCAGGAACCCTGTAATATCTGTCTGGCTTACTAGGAGCCGGAAAAAGGGAATCAGGAGTCATGCTTGATTCCGAAAACACATCATCAACAATGTCTAATACAGGAGGTATAGCCAAAGGCCTATGCTGAGGAAGAAGAAGGAAATCCCTAAGCCTCTTTTTTGATTCAGAGAAATCCTAACTCTCCCAATGAAAATGTTCCCTTAAAGTATGCAAGGTTTCTCCAAAAGAATAATCCTCAGGAGGAGATGCAGATGGGATGGATTTCTCTGCATCTGAATCCTCATAGGGTGGTACAGAAAATTCCTGATCAGAAGAGGAATCAGAAAAAATAGAAACCTGATCAGAAGATTCATAATCAGTGTTTTGCCTAGGCCTCTTAGCAGAGGGGGTTGGGAACCCCTGATCAAGATAATTAAGTCATCAGCCATTTTGATCATCTGCTTTTTAGGCATAGGGGCCTGAGCACGTGGCTCATACATCAGTTTTTTAGACATAGAAGTTGTTTTTGTTTTTGAAGCTGGTGTCGGTTGAAAACACCCTCAGAAGCCAGTGCCTTCTCAGCGGCTCCGGACCCATCCGAGGGAGAGATATCCACAGGTTCAATACTCTGAGAATCTCGTGGCATGCCGGACTCCACATGGGTCTCGGTAGAGGCCTGCGACTCAAAAGTAGCAGGTATCAGGGGCTGTGAAAGCGCCTCACTGAGTACCGGCAAACCAGCGACTGGCTTAGGAGAAGCTTTGTCATCGGTTTCGGACCTCGACGGTCTGTCTCTGTCTTTTTCTTTACATTTTTTGTGAACTCCGGTAGTCGGAATGCTATCTGACGACATTTCAGGGTAATTAAATCTGGATCCAAAATATTTTGAAGCAAAAATATACCGACGCTTAATAGTGCATTGGTTAAATCTAGCACAAAACTGACAGCAAGGCACGTTATGATCTGGCCCTAGGCAAGGAATACAGTACAAATGAAAATCCTTAAGAGGTATTTGCTTCCCACAAGTAATGCAATTATTAACTTTTACTGACATCGGTAAGGAGCAAGAAAAAGTTTCCCCAATGGGGTACTTAGCTTTAATTGAAGACTTCAGTTCTGAAACTCAAATGCGAAAATTTCAGGAGTCGGCCGACCGGCACTTGCGAACTGCTTCTGCTTCGGGCACCACGCGGCAAGAAAGACTGAATAAAATGGTATCGGCTGCATGTTTTATACCCCTGACGACCTGACGTCATGGAAGAGGAGACAGCAACACGCAGGACCCAAGACTTTGATATTCAGGCCGACTGAGGGCAACCTGCCAGCAGATTACCCAAATGTAATGACTGCAACAGTGAAACACGAAGAACATGTGCTCTTTGCATAGCAGATCTTGTAGCTCGGATATACATCTGGCTGAGTTGACTGCCAGCAGCAGGGTTGCTTTCGAAGTAAGTAATCTGAGTGGTTCTGAGGATGCTGTCTCAAAGGTTGGCAGAGAGTTTTTCTCGTACATAATTTAGGCCCCAGGAGGGTACAGGTGGCATAAGATGTAATACTCCTTTTAGAAATTGCTTTATGTGGAGGTAAGCATACACAGGAGGGGACCTGGAAAGGAAAAATGAAATAGCAGAAGTATGCACTTTTACACTACAGTAAGACAGTCCTTCTTTGTACAGGATGGAGAGATATTCTAGTAACTGATCCAAGATTACTTGGGTGGGTAGAATACCTTTAGGCTTACACCACACAGAAAACATTTTCCATTTTGTCACATACAATTTCTTGGTTATGGGTTTTCTAGCCTCCTTTATTACCGATAAAGTACTCTCTGAAAAAAATAAAAGATTGGATGGAATTACTGACTAATCATCCAAACTGTCAATTTAAGTGTCTTCTGGTGGGGCTCAAAGACAAGACCCCTTGAACACAGTTAGGAGATCCAGGAAGACAGTGAGTGTCATCACTCTCCCTTCATTGATGGTTAGGAGGAGTGAATACCAGTACTTTCTAAGTCAGCAAGGAGTCACCAGTATCATTCTTGGTCTGTCTGAGCTCAATTTCTGTGATACCCTTGGGATAAGGGACATTGGATGAAAAGTATAGAGAAGTGGTCTGTCCAGTTGAAGTAAAATGTGTCTGTTCTCCACCCCTCTCTGAGGAGTGCATGAGCAAAATTTGCAGATTTACCTGTTTTCTGAGGAACCAAAAAGGTCTATGTTTTGCACATCCCATTTGTGTGTCAGGTCCAGGACAACTTCCCTTTTTTGCATCCATTCATTGGGGTCTAGGAGGAATCTGCTCAGACTATCTGTCAGTAGGTTGTCCTGCATGTGATGTATACAGCTATGAGAGTGGGGCCTTATTTCTGAGCCAGTAGCCATAGTTCCTTTGCTAATCTGCATATGCGGAAAGAATAAGTTCATTCCATTGTAGTGTTGCTCGTTAGTATCTGTATTGCTCCTGGTACTTGTCTTTCTTGGGAGATTTTCAAAGGCAAAATAGCTGCCATTATTTCTTTTACACTGATGTGTTGGGCTGCCTATGTCCGGTCCCATGTCCTCTGGATTCTGACGTGCCCCAGGTGTGCTTTGCAAGCCATGTCTGAGTTGTCTGTGGTTAGCGAATGGACCACTTCTGGAAGATGGAAGGGAGCTCTTGAGTTGGCTTTGAAACTTTACTCTCACTAAAGAATTTATTTTTTCCAGTATGGTGATGGTGGGGGATTGCTGTTTCTAAAAATTGATGGTGCTGTGAATAGCAATTTTTAGGAACCATTCTACAATAATGGTCTGTTTGTGTGTAGACGCACGAGGTACTCTGAGAGGATCAGTACCTTGTCACCCCCAAAGAAAGGTACTCTGTTGGACAGAGTCTACATTAACCCAAGGAAGGTAACCCAAGTAATCATAGGTTCTTAGGTATATACTAGGCTAAAGACCACCAGGGCCTTTATAAGCCTTAGTGTGCAATCCAACCCAAACATGTCCCTATGTATAATGGGCATTTATTAAGATTGGGTTATGTTAGTTAGGAAGTTTCTAGAGTTTATGTGTGAGGGATGTTAGTTTGGGCATTGCTATCTGCCTCTGTCTATCAGAGACAAAGGGGTCACACCTGGGGTGAATTTCTGATTTCCCATCCATTGGTCAAGGTTACGCTAAATAGGGTTAGAGATGGACTCTACTTCGCATGGATAGGAGACTGTTCCAGATCATGGGACTCCTCTGAGACACATGCCTGTTTCGCCAAAATGGCAAAATTTATGTGCAAAATTTACATCCTTAGATCTAGTGGTTCTGATGCTGTTCATTTTGTGGATGTGCAAAAAGGCCATCAGAGCTGGATCTGAGGATGCCTTGTATACTAGACACAGATCGCTCTCAGTAACCTGTAGGAGACAGAGTACAGAGATATGTCGTTAAGGCGATCCATATAGGACAATGCATTTATACCCTCGATTCTCTTGGTAACGAACCTTTGTGGGATTTCTAACTGTTGTATATGGCTGGTCATGTACATGTCGAAAGGCACATTATATTCAATGATAGATCTGATAAAGGCTGAATAAAGTGGCACTATGACTTCCTTTGTCTGTGTTAGAAACTCCTGTAAGGTGTTTGTGTCATGTGGGGAATCTATGATAGCACCCAATTTGCAGTCATTTCCATGTTAATCAGTTTCATGGCTTTGCATATTAGACTAGTTAGACTAAAAGGTCTGTAACTTCCGGGATCCGTCGATGGTCCACCCTTATGAGGTGAGATAACCATTGCAGTCTTCCACTCCCATGGTACAAAGCCTAATAAAAAAAAATGCCACACCAGAACACAACAGAGTCTTTAATTATACAAAGTTTTGAGTGCTTTCATTCCAATTGAAAAGCAATTTCATCAGAAACAATGTGATCTCTACTTCCTTCCTTCCTTTTATATACTTAAAAAAAGGTGCCAAAAAACACTCACAACAATTTAAAGGTATACCCTAACCGGGAAAAGCTGAAAGAAGAAGAAGAAGAATAACCAATGTTATATATGCATATATATTTGATGCGGGAAGTTTGAGAATAGTACTTGATAGTTTAATGTGTGTATAGCTTTTAATTTTTGCCAGTGTTTTTTGGTGCCTTTTTTAAGTGTATAAAAGAAAGGAAGTAGAGAACACAGAGATCACATTGTTTCTGATGAAGTTCCTAGTCAATTGGAATGAAAGCGCTCAAACCTCTGTGTAATTAAAGATTCTCTTGTGTTCTAGTGCGTCTTTTTTTATAGGTCATGTTTCAAGCTATTTAGGAGGCATCCCGGGATACTGTCGGGGCCCACTGAAGACATGTTTTTGACTTAATGAGCGCTGCAAGGACCTGCTCCCTTTTAATGGTTGAAGAGGTTATGCTAGTAGGTATTTCACTGGTGTAGCCAGGGGGAAGTGAGGGGTGAAGTCTGAGCTGAATTTGTCAGTCAGCAAACTTGCTATGTCACTCTGCTCAGTGAAGGTGACACTTCTTCTTCTTATTCTCCTTTTGGCTTTTCCCGGTTAGAGGATGCCATAGTGGAACAATAGTCTGCAGAACGATTGGCAATGGAATTTTATGGTGTCGAGTTGCCAGCCCGGCGCCCAACCTTCCACATGCACACACTCACACATACGGCCAATTTAGAGTGTCCAGTCCACCTACAGCATGCCTTTGGTATGTGGAAGGAAACCGGAGCACCCGGAGGAAACCCATGAGAATGCAGGGAGGACATGCAAACTCTGCACAGAAGGCACCCCAGCCAAGAATCGAACCAGGGAACCTCTTGTTGTGAGGTGGCAACACTAATTGCTGCACCACCATTACTTCCCCTCAGTGAAGGTGACACTATTAACCACTAATTCAATACACCAATGTGTGCTGCCTTTGAGGTTTCAGACATTGTTGTAGAAGGTCTTGTGGTTGTCTTTAGCCCTTGAGGCTAACTTGACGTCATAATTATCCTTGCTGGACTAATTACTTCTCTTAGTTTCTTGTTATTTTAATTAGAGACCACTTACCATGATGAGAGTTGCTCTTTCTGATTTTAGCCATTACTTTTTTCCTTTTGTTATATACCCTGTTAAGGTTAGGTTTCTACCAGTGTGGTTTGTTTTCAGAGTTTGTTTTGGGCTTATTTCAAGTAGGTACAGCAGCCACTATACAGCCATTTACATGATTGTATAGAGTCTCTGTGAACAATTCCACTTAAGTTGCTGTGAAGTCAAGGTTGGGAGTGGCACTGAATTTTGACAAACTATCGCTTAATAGGCTGCAGTTTGCTTTGGAATAGTTTCTAATTCTTTCAGGGTTTGCTTGGGTTACTGAGTTAAAAAGAAGTTATGTTCTTACCATAACATTCCATGTGTGTTGTCCATCTCGTCCTTTATTCTCACTGATGGCTCAGATCTGATCCGTCGGATCCATCTCGGCCTTTGCATAAGCTTGAGGTCCTCAGCCAAGCTCGTGGGCATTTTCCCTACCCACAATGCACCTGTCCTATAACCTCAGATCTTGTTTGCCCCCCAGTAGTGAGCGGAAGAATACATTAGCAACAGAATGTAACATAAACATATTATACTAGCCATATCTCAGAGGCTGTAGAGTCTTATAAAAATCCAATAAGAGCTACTAGGTCTACCATGAGGGGGAAAGGTGGGTGAGTTATGAGAATAAAGGACGAGATGGACAACACACATGGAACGTTATGGTAAGAACATAACTTCTTTATTTGTTGTTGTCAATCTCTTCTTTATCCTCACTGATGGGACCGTGTCCCTAGCTACCTAATACTTGGGTGGCTCATATGAGAATATTCCTCAGAACCACAGAACCAAAAGATGCTCTACTCCTAGAGGCCAAATCCAACTTGTAATGAGTAATAAAAGCATGTGGTTTAGCCCATGTAGCTGCAGCACAGATGCTGTCTAAAGGTAATCTGGCTTGAAACCCGCTGAAATGGCTACTGCCCTGGTAGAATGAGCCTTGATGGGATTTGGGACAGTTTTGTGGTTGGTATTGTATACAAAAGATATACATTGTGACAGCCAATTTGATAGTGTTACTTTAGAAATAGGTTGGTCTTTCCCAGTGTCTGAACAAGAGATGAAGAGCTGATCTGACTTTCTAAACTGTGATGTCCTGTATAAATAGAAACATAATGGTGTATGGATACCTCACAGGTGGAGAGAGTATTCTCCTTTGTTTTCAAAGTTCAGAAGAAAACTGGTAATTCAATAGACTGGTTGAGGTTTAATTCCAAAACCACTTTAGGTAAAAAGGAAGGGTTTGGGTTTGTTCTCAGAGAAACTCTGTCTTTATGAAAAATTATGTATGGATGTTTTGAAGATAGGGCCTGTAGCTCAGAAACTCTTCTTGCTGAAGCTATAGCTACTAAAAGAAGAGTCTTCCATGATAAAAACTTTAAGTCAGATATAGCAAGAAGGCTCAAAGGGTTGTTGAACAAGGTTTGACAATACAAAATTCAAATCCCAAGGTGGGATAGGGTTTCTGTATGGAGGATGGATTAAGGAAATACCTTTGAGGAATGCTTTACAAAGTCTGTGAGAAATTATAGCAGTACCATTGTCTCCTATGTGAAAATTAAAGATGGCTGCTAGTATATATAATAGTAGCTGCAGCAGCTCCGTCATTGAATAATTTGTCTAAGAATTCCAAAACAGAGTGCAAGGGAGCTGTGAAGGGATCTATGTTATTAAGATTAGACCAGGCACAAATCTTTGTCATTTACTTTTGTACACTTTTCAAGTAGAGCTCTTGTGGGAGGAAAGCACAATGAGTTTTACTGGAGGGGAAAGTACAGAAAACCTGGCTATCATGGGAAGCAGAGCAGCTACGCTATGAGTTTGTGATTATGGAGGCCGGGGTGAAGTTCTCCTGAGGGATGTGTCAGTAGATCCGGAACTGGGTCCAGGATCCAAGGTCCCTTCTGTACATGAGACCTGATAAAAGGGAACCATATCTGTCGAGACTAATAGGGGGCAATTAGGATTACTGTGGTCTCCAGCAAGCTTGTTTTCTGTAGGAATTTGTGAATCAGAGGTATTGGAGGGAAAGCATAAAGGAGTCCCAGGGGGCAATCATGAACAAGTTCATGCCTTGGTGACTCCCCTGCTGGGGGGATCAAGGCAAAGTAGATGCTGCATTTGGCATTAATGGGTGATGCAGAGATCACAGCAAGGCTGGCCCCATTTGCGGAAGATTTCTTCTGCCACTCTCTGACTGAGGGGACCAATGTGTAGCCAAAGAATGGCTCTGCTCAGTTTATCTGCAATCACGCTGGATTTCCCCCGAATGTGCATTGCTATTAGAAAGTGGTTGGAGGACTCTGCCCATTGCCAAACCCTTGGGGCTTCTCAAAATAAGGGGAAAGATCTGCCCCCCCCTGTTTGTTTATGTACCAGATTACAGACATGTCTAATTGATAATGGGAGAGAGTTCTGAAATGCTTGCAACGCGAAGAACACCGGTTTCATCTCTTGAACATTTATGTGCAAGTGAGCCTCGTGTTCTTCCCAAGTGCCTTGGACTGTGTTCCCCAGATAATGCCCCCCACCCTATCTGGGACGCATCCTTGGTCACTGTAGCTTTGGGCTGAGGGGGGAGAAAGGGACGGCCTTGAGAGACTACTGGAGAGTTAAGCCACCACTGACAGTCTCTTTTGCAAGAGTTGGTTAGTACAATCTTGTGAGGCATTGGAAGATCTAGAAAATACCACTGTGTTGAGGGTAGCCACTGGAGGATTCTCATGTGTTGTTGAGCTAGTGGTATTACCACAACTGAAGCAGACATTTTGCCTAACACCTGTAGGACTAGTTTGGCAGAAGCCTTTCTCTTGTCGATCAGTATCCTTACATGACACTGAAGATTATAGATTCTTTCTTGCGGAAGCTTTGCTGACATAATTGTGTTCATTTGTGCTCCTATGAAAACCAAAGATTGACATGGCTCTAGAGCAGATTATTTTGTAATTTATCGTGATTTCAAGGGATGAACAAAGTTGAAGGGTGTAGTTCCTTGCTTTCTGAAGAAGATGTCTGATCAGGGCAGAGATGAGCCAGTCATCCTGTTAAGGAAACACATGGAATTCTTTGCACCTCAAGTGAGCTGCTACTACTGCCATGCATTTGGTGAACACTGTGGGGGTTGTAGTGAGACCAAAGGGCAGAGCTTGAAACTGGAAGTGACTGGCTCTTAGCTGGAAGCACAAAAACCTTCTGGACTACCTGCTCATTAAAATGTGGTAGTAAGCACCCTGAAGGTCTATAAACCACATCGAACTGTCTTTTTCCAGGAGTGGAACTATTGACTGCAGTGTCACCATCCCGGACTTGCTCTTTTTTACAGACCTGTTTAGAATGCTGAGATCCAAGATGGATCTCCAGTCCCTTGTTTTCTTTGGAACTAAAAAGAATCTTGAGTAAGTTCCAGATCCTTTCTGGTCTGCGGGGACTTGCTGGATGACTCTTTTGTGTAGCAACTTTTGAACTTCTGAAGTTGCCTGTTCCTTTTGACTGGACAGAAGGTCTGGAACTAAAATGTTTATAGGAGGAGGGCATGTGAAGAGAATGACATATCCCCTGGATATTATACTCTGCACCCATCTGTCATCTGTGATGTTTTTCTAGGTTTCTTGGTACAGAGACAAACGACCCCCGACTGCCTTCAGAGGCGAGCAATCGGGCACTCCTTCAGAAGCACTGGTAGGGTTCTCCAAAGAAAGATTCTCTGGAGCTCTGGTTATGGGGACCCCCTCTGCCACAAGGTCGGAATCTACCACTATTGTTCCCCCCTCTGCCCCTGGGGGAACTGTCACCTTGTGTGTCCTGGAAAGACCTATGGGATTTTCTGAACCATATTTTCCCACTACCCCTCTGACCCTTTGGCAAGGGTCTGGTGGGCACAGAAAAACGTACTCCAATGGCAGACATGGTCTTGCCCTGTTGTTTATACTAGTGAGGGTTTCTTTCACTTTTGGTCCAAAAAGAGAGGAGCTGTCAAAAGGGGTGTTAATGAAAGTAGACTTGAAGGGTTCTGCAGAGTCGCAAAGTCGAAAACAAGCCTGTCTCTGAAGAGTAATACCTGAACCCGCAGCTCTACTCATTCTATCTGCAGCATAGGATATGAGCCTTATGGAAGAATTTACTACAGAATTGAGGGTGATGAGTTGAGCATTAACTTTATCTGCTACTGCATCAGCTACAGCTCCTTGGAGGGAGTCTGTGAATTCCTTTAACAGGTCCTTCTGTAGCCTAGTGAAATGGGTAAAGTAGTTCAGGGACCAAAGAGCAAAGGTCGCTGACGAAAACAATTGCTTCCCATATCTAGCCATAGTCCTATAGTCTTTATTAGGAGGATGGATAGAGGAGCTGGTCTCGGACAGCTCCTTTTTAGTGGCCGCTGCCACAAGCATGGCATCAACTGCAACTCCTTTAGTAAGAAACCCTTTATCTTTAGGTGGCATAATTAACTTATTTGGCCTTCTATGAGTAGGCACTATGAAGTCTGGGATCTCCCACACCTTCCTAGTGACTAAATCCATAAGCTTGTTGAAGGCGGAGTCACCCAAGAGGAGGAAGGACGACACCCAAAGGCTCTGAGACAGTAGATGAGGTATTTGAGGCAAGTACCAAGGAGGGAGTTGAGACATATTCCTTACAATTGGGTAGCAGTGCTGGCAAGGCCAGTCTGGGGAAATTAGGATCATTTTTGTTTTTTCCTGTCTGACCTTTTGTAAGACCTTGGGAAGAAGAGGCAGAGGAGGAAAGGCATAGACTGATAGTTTTTTTCAACTGAAGGATACGGCATCCACTTTCCATGCATGTCTGCTATAAGTCCTTGTGCAGAATTTGTCCAGCTGATAATTTTGGGGAGAGGCAAACAGATCTATGTCTGGGCTCCCCCATTTCTGTGTTACCATGTTGAAGACTTGTGGATCCAGTTTCCACTTGTGAGGGTCCATAAGATTTCTGCTTAGGTTGTCTGCCAGAGTATTTTGTTTTCCTGGCAGGAATTGTGCTTGAAGATGCACTTGGTAAGTCAAGGGTGTGTCCCACAATGCCATGGCTAGTCTGCAAAGGGGGTAGGAATGTGTACCCCCCCTGCTTGTTTATGTACCACATAACCGTGGTGTTGTCCGTCTTTATCAGTAGTTGTCCTGGATGAAGTAAGTCGTTGAAGGCTGTCAGGGCACTCTGAACAGCTAGCATCTCTTTCTGGTTGATATGCAGATGCATTTGTTTTGGGCTCCATATGTCCTGAATGCATCTTCCCGCCAGGTGGGCCCCCCAAGCATAGTCTGATGCCTCTGTTATTAGGGTTTGGGTGGCAGGGGGTAGAGTGAAAGACCGTCCTTTGTTTTGGTGACATGTCTCTGCCCACCAAAGAAACTCCTGTTGTAGGCAGGGAATGAGAGGAATCATTGTTTCCAGACTGTGACAATGTTGACTCCATAAACTTTTAAGATACCATTGAAGTTTCCTCATATGCAGCCTTGCATATGGAATTAGTAGAATGCAGGATGCCATGAACCCCAAAGCCTGCAGAATATTTCTTGCAGATAACTGGGTTTTTGTTGCCATCTGTTTGAAGTATATAGTCAGTTGCTTTTGTTTGTCTGGCGTAAGGTAAGCCATCTGGGCAGTTGTATTCAAGCTTGCACCCAGGAATGTAATTTTTTGAGAGGGTACCAGTTGTGATTTCTTTTCATTTATTGTGTACCCTAGGCATGTTAGAAGCCTTTTTACAAATGCCAGATGTTGAAGAAGAATGTCCTTGATTTCTGCTTGAATGAGACAGTCGTCCAAGTAAGGATAGATTTGTATGCTTCTTTGTCTGCAAAATGCAATTACTGGTGCCAGGCACTTTGTAAAGACCCTGGGAGCAGTAGATAAGCCAAAGGGTAGTGCAGAGAATTGGTAATGCATAAAACCTGCCTTGAAGTGGAGGTATCTTCTGCACGATTCCCTTATTGGGATATGCAGGTATGCCTCTTTTAAGTCTAGAGTCACTAACCAAGCGCTCTTGCCCAGCATGGGCAGTAGCTGTTGTAAAGTCAGCATTTTGAATTTTGGAATGTACAAGAACGTGTTCAAAATCGATAAGTCCAGTATTGGACACCAGGCATTGTCTTTTCTGGGTACCAGGAACAGTCTTGAATAAAAACCTTGTCCTTTTTCCTGTTCTGGTACTGGTTGAATAGCCCCCATATCCATGAGGGACATAACTTGTTTCTGAGCCTCTGCCCATTGATTTTGTGGCAGATCTGGCCAACCGTTTGGAATTGGCAAAATATGGAAATGAAATCTGTATCCCTGGGATACTATGTTTAATACCCACTTGTCATGGGTAATTAACTGCCAATTTTGTGCATGAAGTGCTAATGTTCCCCCCAAGGGGGCTGCCAAAAGATAAGTGCTTGGTGATGGTAGAGGGAAGTCATTGAGACTGCTTACTGTAGGGTTGTGCTTTGTTTCCTCCAGATTTGGAGGTAGAGGCACCCCATTGCTTTGACCTGTAAGAACCCTGTGATTGGTATCTAGAGCCTTGAGTGCCTGGATTTGCCTTGTGAGGCTCTGTTGGACACAGGAAAGGACCAAATTTTAGTAGGCCAGTGCCTACTGAATCTGGGTGGCTGCACTTGTAAGAAACATTTTACAGTTTGCATAGATTTAGCTTTGTCTTCCATTTTCTTTCAAACCTCTTCTGCCTTATTACCAGCAGAGTATCATGCTGTAAAGGTGCATCCAACAATTTAGCTTTAACATGATCAGGCAGATTTTGCTCCTTGAGCCAGGCATGCCTTCTAATCACAGATCCAGTAACTGCGGCCCTGCAAGAGGCCTCCAAGGAATCAAAACCACATTGCAAAGTATGCTTTCCAACCTGTTCTGCTGCATGCAATAATTCCTGTAATTCTTTATTGCCCACACAATCAGAAATCAACATCATTTTCTCTTTCAATAAGCTCATAACATGCTGTCGATATTTAAGCATATGAAACTGGCAGTTTAAGGCCCTAATTGCCAAGGTTGCAGATGTATAAACCTTCTTTCCCCATCTATCCAACACCCTGAAATCTCTATCACAGGGGGTAGGATTTTTGGCTGTAGAGGCATTTACACCTTTGGGACCCTGTGAGATAGTTTCAGGATCAGCAGCAGGATTTTTGAATAAAAATTTGTGGGAGTCAGGAACCCTGTAATATCTGTCTGGCTTACTAGGAGCCGGAAAAAGGGAATCAGGAGTCATGCTTGATTCCGAAAACACATCATCAACAATGTCTAATACAGGAGGTATAGCCAAAGGCCTATGCTGAGGAAGAAGAAGGAAATCCCTAAGCCTCTTTTTTGATTCAGAGAAATCCTAACTCTCCCAATGAAAATGTTCCCTTAAAGTATGCAAGGTTTCTCCAAAAGAATAATCCTCAGGAGGAGATGCAGATGGGATGGATTTCTCTGCATCTGAATCCTCATAGGGTGGTACAGAAAATTCCTGATCAGAAGAGGAATCAGAAAAAATAGAAACCTGATCAGAAGATTCATAATCAGTGTTTTGCCTAGGCCTCTTAGCAGAGGGGGTTGGGAACCCCTGATCAAGGTAATTAAGTCATCAGCCATTTTGATCATCTGCTTTTTAGGCATAGGGGCCTGAGCACGTGGCTCATACATCAGTTTTTTAGACATATAAGTTGTTTTTGAAGCTGGTGTCGGTTGAAAACACCCTCAGAAGCCAGTGCCTTCTCAGCGGCTCCGGACCCATCCGAGGGAGAGATATCCACGGGTTCAATACTCTGAGAATCTGGTGGCATACCGGACTCCACATGGGTCTCGGTAGAGGCCTGCGACTCAAAAGTAGCAGGTATCAGGGGCTGTGAAAGCGCCTCACTGAGTACCGGCAAACCAGCGACTGGCTTAGGAGAAGCTTTGTCATCGGTTTCGGACCTCGACGGTCTGTCTCTGTCTTTTTCTTTACATTTTTTGTGAACTCCGGCAGTCGGAATGCTATCTGACGACATTTCAGGGTAATTAAATCTGGATCCAAAATATTTTGAAGCAAAAATATACCGACGCTTAATAGTGCATTGGTTAAATCTAGCACAAAACTGACAGCAAGGCACGTTATGATCTGGCCCTAGGCAAGGAATACAGTACAAATGAAAATCCTTATGAGGTATTTGCTTCCCACAAGTAATGCAATTATTAACTTTTACTGACATCGGTAAGGAGCAAGAAAAAGTTTCCCCAATGGGGTACTTAGCTTTAATTGAAGACTTCAGTTCTGAAACTCAAATGCGAAAATTTCAGGAGTCGGCCGACCGGCACTTGCGAACTGCTTCTGCTTCGGGCACCACGCGGCAAGAAAGACTGAATAAAATGGTATCGGCTGCATGTTTTATACCCCTGACGACCTGACGTCATGGAAGAGGAGACAGCAACCGACGCAGGACCCAAGACTTTGATATTCAGGCCGACTGAGGGCAACCTGCCAGCAGATTACCCAAATGTAATGACTGCAACAGTGAAACACGAAGAACATGTGCTCTTTGCATAGCAGATCTTGTAGCTCGGATATACATCTGGCTGAGTTGACTGCCAGCAGCAGGGTTGCTTTCGAAGTAAGTAATCTGAGTGGTTCTGAGGATGCTGTCTCAAAGGTTGGCAGAGAGTTTTTCTCGTACATAATTTAGGCCCCAGGAGGGTACAGGTGGCATAAGATGTAATACTCCTTTTAGAAATTGCTTTATGTGGAGGTAAGCATACACAGGAGGGGACCTGGAAAGGAAAAATGAAATAGCAGAAGTATGCACTTTTACACTACAGTAAGACAGTCCTTCTTTGTACAGGATGGAGAGATATTCTAGTAACTGATCCAAGATTACTTGGGTGGGTAGAATACCTTTAGGCTTACACCACACAGAAAACATTTTCCATTTTGTCACATACAATTTCTTGGTTATGGGTTTTCTAGCCTCCTTTATTACCGATAAAGTACTCTCTGAAAAAAATAAAAGATTGGATGGAATTACTGACTAATCATCCAAACTGTCAATTTAAGTGTCTTCTGGTGGGGCTCAAAGACAAGACCCCTTGAACACAGTTAGGAGATCCAGGAAGACAGTGAGTGTCATCACTCTCCCTTCATTGATGGTTAGGAGGAGTGAATACCAGTACTTTCTAAGTCAGCAAGGAGTCACCAGTATCATTCTTGGTCTGTCTGAGCTCAATTTCTGTGATACCCTTGGGATAAGGGACATTGGATGAAAAGTATAGAGAAGTGGTCTGTCCAGTTGAAGTAAAATGTGTCTGTTCTCCACCCCTCTCTGAGGAGTGCATGAGCAAAATTTGCAGATTTACCTGTTTTCTGAGGAACCAAAAAGGTCTATGTTTTGCACATCCCATTTGTGTGTCAGGTCCAGGACAACTTCCCTTTTTTGCATCCATTCATTGGGGTCTAGGAGGAATCTGCTCAGACTATCTGTCAGTAGGTTGTCCTGCATGTGATGTATACAGCTATGAGAGTGGGGCCTTATTTCTGAGCCAGTAGCCATAGTTCCTTTGCTAATCTGCATATGCGGAAAGAATAAGTTCATTCCATTGTAGTGTTGCTCGTTAGTATCTGTATTGCTCCTGGTACTTGTCTTTCTTGGAAGATTTTCAAAGGCAAAATAGCTGCCATTATTTCTTTTACACTGATGTGTTGGGCTGCCAATGTCCGGTCCCATGTCCTCTGGATTCTGACGTGCCCCAGGTGTGCTTTGCAAGCCATGTCTGAGTTGTCTGTGGTTAGCGAATGGACCACTTCTGGAAGATGGAAGGGAGCTCTTGAGTTGGCTTTGAAACTTTACTCTCACTAAAGAATTTATTTTTTCCAGTATGGTGATGGTGGGGGATTGCTGTTTCTAAAAATTGATGGTGCTGTGAATAGCAATTTTTAGGAACCATTCTACAATAATGGTCTGTTTGTGTGTAGACGCACGAGGTACTCTGAGAGGATCAGTACCTTGTCACCCCCAAAGAAAGGTACTCTGTTGGACAGAGTCTACATTAACCCAAGGAAGGTAACCCAAGTAATCATAGGTTCTTAGGTATATACTAGGCTAAAGACCACCAGGGCCTTTATAAGCCTTAGTGTGCAATCCAACCCAAACATGTCCCTATGTATAATGGGCATTTATTAAGATTGGGTTATGTTAGTTAGGAAGTTTCTAGAGTTTATGTGTGAGGGATGTTAGTTTGGGCATTGCTATCTGCCTCTGTCTATCAGAGACAAAGGGGTCACACCTGGGGTGAATTTCTGATTTCCCATCCATTGGTCAAGGTTACGCTAAATAGGGTTAGAGATGGACTCTACTTCGCATGGATAGGGAGACTGTTCCAGATCATGGGACTCCTCTGAGACACATGCCTGTTTCGCCAAAATGGCAAAATTTATGTGCAAAATTTACATCCTTAGATCTAGTGGTTCTGATGCTGTTCATTTTGTGGATGTGCAAAAAGGCCATCAGAGCTGGATCTGAGGATGCCTTGTATACTAGACACAGATCGTCTCTCAGTAACCTGTAGGAGACAGAGTACAGAGATATGTCGTTAAGGCGATCCATATAGGACAATGCATTTATACCCTCGATTCTCTTGGTAACGAACCTTTGTGGGATTTCTAACTGTTGTATATGGCTGGTCATGTACATGTCGAAAGGCACATTATATTCAATGATAGATCTGATAAAGGCTGAATAAAGTGGCACTATGACTTCCTTTGTCTGTGTTAGAAACTCCTGTAAGGTGTTTGTGTCATGTGGGGAATCTATGATAGCACCCAATTTGCAGTCATTTCCATGTTAATCAGTTTCATGGCTTTGCATATTAGACTAGTTAGACTAAAAGGTCTGTAACTTCCGGGATCTGTCGATGGTCCACCCTTATGAGGTGAGATAACCATTGCAGTCTTCCACTCCCATGGTACAAAGCCTAATAAAAAAAAATGCCACACCAGAACACAACAGAGTCTTTAATTATGCAAAGTTTTGAGTGCTTTCATTCCAATTGAAAAGCAATTTCATCAGAAACAATGTGATCTCTACTTCCTTCCTTCCTTTTATATACTTAAAAAAAGGTGCCAAAAAACACTCACAACAATTTAAAGGTATACCCTAACCGGGAAAAGCTGAAAGAAGAAGAAGAAGAATAACCAATGTTATATATGCATATATATTTGATGCGGGAAGTTTGAGAATAGTACTTGATAGTTTAATGTGTGTATAGCTTTTAATTTTTGCCAGTGTTTTTTGGTGCCTTTTTTAAGTGTATAAAAGAAAGGAAGTAGAGAACACAGAGATCACATTGTTTCTGATGAAGTTCCTAGTCAATTGGAATGAAAGCGCTCAAACCTCTGTGTAATTAAAGATTCTCTTGTGTTCTAGTGCGTCTTTTTTTATAGGTCATGTTTCAAGCTATTTAGGAGGCATCCCGGGATACTGTCGGGGCCCACTGAAGACATGTTTTTGACTTAATGAGCGCTGCAAGGACCTGCTCCCTTTTAATGGTTGAAGAGGTTATGCTAGTAGGTATTTCACTGGTGTAGCCAGGGGGAAGTGAGGGGTGAAGTCTGAGCTGAATTTGTCAGTCAGCAAACTTGCTATGTCACTCTGCTCAGTGAAGGTGACACTTCTTCTTCTTATTCTCCTTTTGGCTTTTCCCGGTTAGAGGATGCCATAGTGGAACAATAGTCTGCAGAACGATTGGCAATGGAATTTTATGGTGTCGAGTTGCCAGCCCGGCGCCCAACCTTCCACATGCACACACTCACACATACGGCCAATTTAGAGTGTCCAGTCCACCTACAGCATGCCTTTGGTATGTGGAAGGAAACCGGAGCACCCGGAGGAAACCCATGAGAATGCAGGGAGGACATGCAAACTCTGCACAGAAGGCACCCCAGCCAAGAATCGAACCAGGGAACCTCTTGTTGTGAGGTGGCAACACTAATTGCTGCACCACCATTACTTCCCTCAGTGAAGGTGACACTATTAACCACTAATTCAATACACCAATGTGTGCTGCCTTTGAGGTTTCAGACATTGTTGTAGAAGGTCTTGTGGTTGTCTTTAGCCCTTGAGGCTAACTTGACGTCATAATTATCCTTGCTGGACTAATTACTTCTCTTAGTTTCTTGTTATTTTAATTAGAGACCACTTACCATGATGAGAGTTGCTCTTTCTGATTTTAGCCATTACTTTTTTCCTTTTGTTATATACCCTGTTAAGGTTAGGTTTCTACCAGTGTGGTTTGTTTTCAGAGTTTGTTTTGGGCTTATTTCAAGTAGGTACAGCAGCCACTATACAGCCATTTACATGATTGTATAGAGTCTCTGTGAACAATTCCACTTAAGTTGCTGTGAAGTCAAGGTTGGGAGTGGCACTGAATTTTGACAAACTATCGCTTAATAGGCTGCAGTTTGCTTTGGAATAGTTTCTAATTCTTTCAGGGTTTGCTTGGGTTACCGAGTTAAAAAGAAGTTATGTTCTTACCATAACATTCCATGTGTGTTGTCCATCTCGTCCTTTATTCTCACTGATGGCTCAGATCTGATCCGTCGGATCCATCTCGGCCTTTGCATAAGCTTGAGGTCCTCAGCCAAGCTCGTGGGCATTTTCCCTACCCACAATGCACCTGTCCTATAACCTCAGATCTTGTTTGCCCCCCAGTAGTGAGCGGAAGAATACATTAGCAACAGAATGTAACATAAACATATTATACTAGCCATATCTCAGAGGCTGTAGAGTCTTATAAAAATCCAATAAGAGCTACTAGGTCTACCATGAGGGGGAAAGGTGGGTGAGTTATGAGAATAAAGGACGAGATGGACAACACACATGGAACGTTATGGTAAGAACATAACGTCTTTATTTGTTGTTGTCAATCTCTTCTTTATCCTCACTGATGGGACCGTGTCCCTAGCTACCTAATACTTGGGTGGCTCATGTGAGAATATTCCTCAGAACCACAGAACCAAAAGATGCTCTACTCCTAGAGGCCAAATCCAACTTGTAATGAGTAATAAAAGCATGTGGTTTAGCCCATGTAGCTGCAGCACAGATGCTGTCTAAAGGTAATCTGGCTTGAAAACCGCTGAAATGGCTACTGCCCTGGTAGAATGAGCCTTGATGGGATTTGGGACAGTTTTGTGGTTGGTATTGTATACAAAAGATATACATTGTGACAGCCAATTTGATAGTGTTACTTTAGAAATAGGTTGGTCTTTCCCAGTGTCTGAACAAGAGATGAAGAGCTGATCTGACTTTCTAAACTGTGATGTCCTGTATAAATAGAAACATAATGGTGTATGGATACCTCACAGGTGGAGAGAGTATTCTCCTTTGTTTTCAAAGTTCGTAAAGAAAACTGGTAATTCAATAGACTGGTTGAGGTTTAATTCCAAAACCACTTTAGGTAAAAAGGAAGGGTTTGGGTTTGTTCTCAGAGAAACTCTGTCTTTATGAAAAATTATGTATGGATGTTTTGAAGATAGGGCCTGTAGCTCAGAAACTCTTCTTGCTGAAGCTATAGCTACTAAAAGAAGAGTCTTCCATGATAAAAACTTTAAGTCAGATATAGCAAGAAGGCTCAAAGGGTTGTGAACAAGGTTTGACAATACAAAATTCAAATCCCAAGGTGGGATAGGGTTTCTGTATGGAGGATGGATTAAGGAAATACCTTTGAGGAATGCTTTACAAAGTCTGTGAGAAATTATAGCAGTACCATTGTCTCCTATGTGAAAATTCAAGATGGCTGCTAGTATATATAATAGTAGCTGCAGCAGCTCCGTCATTGAATAATTTGTCTAAGAATTCCAAAACAGAGTGCAAGGGAGCTGTGAAGGGATCTATGTTATTAAGATTAGACCAGGCACAAATCTTTGTCATTTACTTTTGTACACTTTTCAAGTAGAGCTCTTGTGGGAGGAAAGCAAAATGAGTTTTACTGGAGAGGAAAGTACAGAAAACCTGGCTATCATGGGAAGCAGAGCAGCTACGCTATGAGTTTGTGATTATGGAGGCCGGGGTGAAGTTCTCCTGAGGGATGTGTCAGTAGATCCGGAACTGGGTCCAGGATCCAAGGTCCCTTCTGTACATGAGACCTGATAAAAGGGAACCATTTCTGTCGAGACTAATAGGGGGCAATTAGGATTACTGTGGTCTCCAGCAAGCTTGTTTTCTGTAGGAATTTGTGAATCAGAGGTATTGGAGGGAAAGCATAAAGGAGTCCCAGGGGGCAATCATGAACAAGTTCATGCCTTGGTGACTCCCCTGCTGGGGGGATCAAGGCAAAGTAGATGCTGCATTTGGCATTAATGGGTGATGCAGAGATCACAGCAAGGCTGGCCCCATTTGCGGAAGATTTCTTCTGCCACTCTCTGACTGAGGGGACCAATGTGTAGCCAAAGAATGGCTCTGCTCAGTTTATCTGCAATCACGCTGGATTTCCCCCGAATGTGCATTGCTATTAGAAAGTGGTTGGAGGACTCTGCCCATTGCCAAACCCTTGGGGCTTCTCAAAATAAGGGGAAAGATCTGCCCCCCCCTGTTTGTTTATGTACCAGATTACAGACATGTCTAATTGATAATGGGAGAGAGTTCTGAAATGCTTGCAACGCGAAGAACACCGGTTTCATCTCTTGAACATTTATGTGCAAGTGAGCCTCGTGTTCTTCCCAAGTGCCTTGGACTGTGTTCCCCAGATAATGCCCCCCACCCTATCTGGGACGCATCCTTGGTCACTGTAGCTTTGGGCTGAGGGGGGAGAAAGGGACGGCCTTGAGAGACTACTGGAGAGTTAAGCCACCACTGACAGTCTCTTTTGCAAGAGTTGGTTAGTACAATCTTGTGAGGCATTGGAAGATCTAGAAAATACCACTGTGTTGAGGGTAGCCACTGGAGGATTCTCATGTGTTGTTGAGCTAGTGGTATTACCACAACTGAAGCAGACATTTTGCCTAACACCTGTAGGACTAGTTTGGCAGAAGCCTTTCTCTTGTCGATCAGTATCCTTACATGACACTGAAGATTATAGATTCTTTCTTGCGGAAGCTTTGCTGACATAATTTTTGTGTTTATTTGTACTCCTATGAAAATCAAAGACTGACATGGCTCTAGAGCAGATTTTTTGTAATTTATCATGATTCCACGGGATCAACAAAGTTGAAGGGTGTAGTTCCTTGCTTTCTGAAGAAGATGTCTGATCAGGGCAGAGATGAGCCAGTCATCCTGTTAAGGAAACACATGGAATTCTTTGCACCTCAAGTGAGCTGCTACTACTGCCATGCATTTGGTGAACACTGTGGGGGTTGTAGTGAGACCAAAGGGCAGAGCTTGAAACTGGAAGTGACTGGCTCTTAGCTGGAAGCACAAAAACCTTCTGGACTACCTGCTCATTAAAATGTGGTAGTAAGCACCCTGAAGGTCTATAAACCACATCGAACTGTCTTTTTCCAGGAGTGGAACTATTGACTGCAGTGTCACCATCCCGGACTTGCTCTTTTTTACAGACCTGTTTAGAATGCTGAGATCCAAGATGGATCTCCAGTCCCTTGTTTTCTTTGGAACTAAAAAGAATCTTGAGTAAGTTCCAGATCCTTTCTGGTCTGCGGGGACTTGCTGGATGACTCTTTTGTGTAGCAACTTTTGAACTTCTGAAGTTGCCTGTTCCTTTAGACTGGACAGAAGGTCTGGAACTAAAATGTTTATAGGAGGAGGGCATGTGAAGAGAATGACATATCCCCTGGATATTATACTCTGCACCCATCTGTCATCTGTGATGTTTTTCTAGGTTTCTTGGTACAGAGACAAACGACCCCCGACTGCCTTCAGAGGCGAGCAATCGGGCACTCCTTCAGAAGCACTGGTAGGGTTCTCCAAAGAAAGATTCTCTGGAGCTCTGGTTATGGGGACCCCCTCTGCCACAAGGTCGGAATCTACCACTATTGTTCCCCCCTCTGCCCCTGGGGGAACTGTCACCTTGTGTGTCCTGGAAAGACCTATGGGATTTTCTGAACCATATTTTCCCACTACCCCTCTGACCCTTTGGCAAGGGTCTGGTGGGCACAGAAAAACGTACTCCAATGGCAGACATGGTCTTGCCCTGTTGTTTATACTAGTGAGGGTTTCTTTCACTTTTGGTCCAAAAAGAGAGGAGCTGTCAAAAGGGGTGTTAATGAAAGTAGACTTGAAGGGTTCTGCAGAGTCGCAAAGTCGAAAACAAGCCTGTCTCTGAAGATTAATACCTGAACCCGCAGCTCTACTCATTCTATCTGCAGCATAGGATATGAGCCTTATGGAAGAATTTACTACAGAATTGAGGGTGATGAGTTGAGCATTAACTTTATCTGCTACTGCATCAGCTACAGCTCCTTGGAGGGAGTCTGTGAATTCCTTTAACAGGTCCTTCTGTAGCCTAGTGAAATGGGTAAAGTAGTTCAGGGACCAAAGAGCAAAGGTCGCTGACGAAAACAATTGCTTCCCATATCTAGCCATAGTCCTATAGTCTTTATTAGGAGGATGGATAGAGGAGCTGGTCTCGGACAGCTCCTTTTTAGTGGCCGCTGCCACAAGCATGGCATCAACTGCAACTCCTTTAGTAAGAAACCCTTTATCTTTAGGTGGCATAATTAACTTATTTGGCCTTCTATGAGTAGGCACTATGAAGTCTGGGATCTCCCACACCTTCCTAGTGACTAAATCCATAAGCTTGTTGAAGGCGGAGTCACCCAAGAGGAGGAAGGACGACACCCAAAGGCTTTCAGGTAAACTGACTCCTCAGCAGAAGGGGGGCTGGACTGCCAGTCACCTCTCTGTTTTAACAATTCCAGGATGTCTCCAAAGGAGACATCATCAGGAGGTGACTTCGGGGACCCTTCTGCCTCATTGAGGTTAGTGACTGATGTGACAGACTCCTCTGGGGAATTAAAGTGCTTCCCCTTGCAGGTCCTCTTCTGAGGGACCTCCTCAGTGGGATACTCTTGGGAGGTTTCAGAAAATGGACAAGCCTCTCGATGGACAACCTGAGGCCTGGGGTCTCCGCAATCCTGTGGAAGGGTCACCTGAAAGGATGAAGACAATTGACCCATAGATGGAGGAAGATCCAATGAAGGATGTGCTGTAAACTTAGTAAAAGTCAATACCCTCCTCATAACCTTGAAGGCAGACTGCTCCCGCTCCGAGTACTACACTGGATCCGACAAAAAGGTTGTTGGAGCTGAAGGCAAACCTGGAGCTGGTGACAGATGCTCTGAGGCCAAGGGAGGAGCAGAACTCACCCGCGCTGAAGCCCAGAGAAGCAGAGTCGGATCTCAGGAGGATCTGATTGGGGACTGTCGGCTCCTACAGGCTTCCTGCTCTGAATGGAGGGAGACGCTCAGGGCGAATGTCTGCTCTGAAGAAAGCAATGGTCCTGGAGCTGACACTGACATGATCTGGAGATCGGGATCTTTCAGCTCCAAAACCAAGGGATTGATTGGAGGAGAAACAGTAACAATGGGATATGGCTGTGACTGACCCGATTCCTTTGGGCTCGGATCCAACAGAAGTTTGGCCAAGGCCAGAGTCTTCAGCAGCCTCTGCACAACCCTATCTATGTCTTCATCAGATAAGCTCCTGGTAGACCTAGTGGAAAGAGATGGTGATATGAACTTAGTCAGTAATGGCGATGGGAGCCATGAAGTCACTGGTTCCAGTGAAGGCGATCTGCTCCGATGTGAAGTATGCGTTGGCGCAGAAGATGTCGGAGTCAATGGTTGTGATGGCTCCGATGTAGTCTTGGATCCGGTGGTAATTGTCTGCTCTGAGGATGCTGGATGAGTAGAGAGTTGAGAAGTTTTGGGTCTCGGCTCCGAAGAATCTTCTGGAGCCGACAAAGCTCTCTTGGAAGGCTTTTCCAGGGAATTTAAAGACTCTGTAGAAATAGCCAATGAGAAAGGTGTTTTTACCAAACCCTTCAATATCATCTTGTTTTTATGCTCGATAAGAGCTCTCTGATTAAATCCATGACATATGGAAAAATTTTCTTGTAGGTAAAGAGCCCCCAAGCAATAAACACAGATAAAGTGCGAATTGCTAAGGGGCATCTTCTTTCCGCATTTTTTGAAACTTAACAGTTTCCCCTCTTGTTTCTGAGACATAATCACTCAAAAAACTTACACACCCACACAAAAGTAATGAGCAAAAGGGGATAGAAAGGGATGAGAGAAAAATTCTGCTGCTACTTTTTTTTTTGTTTTACACAAGAAAATAGCCCTCTAACTTTAACGGGCTAATAGTGGATGAAAGAAAGGGACGCAATCATCCTTTAACTAAAATGGATGATTAGAGAAGGAAGGAGTAGTATAGAGAAACGTCCTCTAACTAAAACAGATGGTGGAGAAGACCCTCTAACTTAAACAGGTCTGAAGATTAAATGGGGTAAGGTAGACTCTCACTTTAAAAAAAGTGAAAGAAAGATCTACAATAACAATATTATTTTTAAGCAATTTGCAATACTTAGCCCAGAGTTTAGCTAAAAGGAACCTCTTCGCTGCACGGCAAATGAGATCTGAGGTTGCAGGACAGGTGCACTGTGGGTAGGGAAAATGCCCATGACCTTGGCTGAGGACCTTGAACTTATGTGAAGGCTGAGACGGATCTGACGGATCAGAACCGACTCATCAGTGTGAATAAACACGAGATTGACAACAACACATTTTTTTTTTATTTTGGAGCAGACAGCTTTGTGGTCCAACCTCACCAATGAGGACATGACAATGGGGGAGGGGGCAGCACTCTCCTGTATTGTTGAGTATCAGGTTTAATATCTGGTCAAGGGTATCTGCCTTAATAAAGTCCAGGAATCATTGTGCCTGTGAGTATGCGGCAGTATATGTTTCTCAGTCTAGAAAGGAGTAGTTAAAATCTCCCATGAATAGGATTCTTGGTTTAATGGTGAGTGTCTCCAGTAGTTCAAAGGACAAGTTATGGGTTTCTAGAGACATACAGGGTGACGTACAGCTTGCTAGGATACAGGATGGGACTTAGAGTATGGGGATTTGCATGTGGATAAATTCCAGGGCATTGTCCTGTCCAACCAACATTGAGTTCGCTTGTTGGTAATATAGATTGAGACTCCTCCACCTTTGCCCCTGTTTCTGCAGCTGATGGTCTAAATGTGTTTAAGGCAATGAAGCCTTGAACTGTCGGGGTACGTCCTGAGGAGTAGTTATGACTTCTGGATATTGAGGGTAAAGCCCATCTTCTGAAAGCAATCCATGGTAATTTGCATGACTGTCAGAAGTTCTGCTGCAGATGTCACCTGAATTAGGCAATTGTCTAAATATGAGTAAACATGGACCCTCATAGTTCAGCAAAAGGCAATGACTGGTACCAGACATTTTGTAAATACTCTAGATGCAGTAGATATACCACATGGTAAGGCACAAAACTGGTAATGATGATCCCCCTGCCTGAAACTGTAGGAGTATCCCATGTACCTGAAGGATAGCAGCATGGAGGTAGATGTCCTTGAAATCCAAAGTCACTATTCAAGTCACATGGAAGATAAGGGGAAAGAGGTTTGGAAGTGTTAGCATTTTAAAGTCTGGTACTGCTAGGAATTTGTTAAGTTTTGAAAGTCCAGAATAGGCCTCTATGTTTCTTCCTTTCTGGGAACTAAGAAGTAGTGAGACTGGAATCCTGTGCCTGCTTCTGATGAATAGAATGGCTGGATAGAGTTCTGTTGCAGCAGATCGTCTGAAACAGGTGGAATCAATTTTATTTGCTGTTTTGGAAAACTCTAGAGAGTAGCCATTTCTGATTATCTGCAGTACCCATTTCCCTGGGTAATCTGTTCCTGCTGAATGAAAAAGAAGGCAAGCCTCTCTACCAGAAATGTAAGGCGTAGGGTTTGAGGTAGGATTTGGAGGGGAGGGGAGTCACTGCTCCCTAGGATAAGCTGGATCCTTAGACCCCCCCCCTCCAAGTCGGGGGGTGCCACTTTATTTGATACCTACACCTTTTCCCCCAGGAAGTCTAGCTTTTTCCTTTTTTAGTGGAAATGGCCAAGGTTTGCTAGGACAGGTTCTGTTGTATTTTGGTGTAGGAGAAAGACAGATTCATTTTACTGACTTCACTTGTTTTCTGCTTTTGTCCAGTCTCTTAAACACCTTCTCATCTGGGGATCCAAAGAGAAACTTCTTGTCCAGTTGGGAATTAAGGAGTCAGCTTTAACTTGGTCTGACAGAGGTTGTGCTCTCACCCAGGCAGATCTTCTTGTGATGGATCTCATAGCAGCCCCACTGCACAATTAGGGGTTGGTGGGTGGTACAATGGTTAAGGCCTTTACCTCACAGACACAAGGTACAGGGTTCATTTCTCATCTTTGGTCACTACCTGATTATTGGTCAGGTGTACAATAATCTGTAGAATGACTGCCTAGTATTTATATATAAACTTATGCATCTAATGCATCATAGCCACATTAAAGTGAATGCTTGCATAGCTAAAGGTCTACATTTTTGGAGACTTTGTCTTGTAGCCCCCTGCCTTATCTTTTACATGTTTCTAAACTGAAACAAGATATTTGAGCATAGGGAACTGGTTGTTCAGAGTTCTCATGGAAAGGTGACCGAGGTTTAAGTCTACAAGCCAAATCAGTCTGTGAGCGTAATTTTTCTACCTTTGGCAAGAGATTCTTGGTTGCAGGCACAGATTATCCCTTGGTGGATTCCAGAAACACCACAACTGGAGCCTCCAATGGATTCTTACAGTGCTGCCTGTGGGAAGTCAAGCACCCTATAAAAGCAATCAGGCTTTTTGGAGGCAGAGGGAAAAGAAATGGTTTGCAGTGATATGTCAGCAAGCACAATGCTAACGATTTTGTGAAATGGGGTACTGCCATGGGAAAAGGCAGGGAAACTTTGAAGCTTTCTGTGATTAGCTTGGACCTAGGAGAATTCCCTAAACACACAGTTAAAGGATCCCCTCATTCTATGAATAGTATCCCCAACAGAAAAATCCTCATGGGGTGAGGCTGAGAAAAGGTGTCTTCTCAGTCATAATCCAAATAGTTTTGGGGGGATGATGCTCTACACAGGCAAGTTTAGATTCATTCTCTGACTGAGGAATCGGAGTCTCTCTGGGGATGAGTCCCTTTTTTTCCCCAAGGGAGTTTCGTGGTACAGGTTCCCTTTCCACGGTTGTCTGTCTGGACTTCATAAAGTCCATGAAGTCTTATAACAACCTGACCAGGTCCGGTGGAGAGACTTGGGTTGAGGAAATACAAGATCCAGGCAGTGTTGGCTGGAGCACGCCAACCTGTCTTTTTGGTTTTTGTCTCTTGGCCTTGATGGCAGACAAGAATGCCTCCAGTCATGGTTAGGCAACCATGACTGCAATCTGGTTTCCAGGTAATTCCTTCGGAACTATTATCAAGTGAATGCCACCATCATCTTTGGTCACTGGAACCCTGGTGTCAGAAACCATGGTCTGCTTAGTGGTTTTAGACCAAACAGACATTGTCTGCTGTCAGCAAATGAGGACTGGGACATAGTTATGACGGCCTTTGGAAGGAATATGACAGCAGACTTTGGCCTCACAGTAGTCACACAAGGGGGCTGCAAAGGCACCTTTCCTGACTCAACAATCCCTAGGCAAGGTGGGAAGTCAGACACAGAGATGTAGTCCCCCTCTCTCACATCCTGTTAATCTAGCACAAAAAGTAAAGTTTAGCATAGTTTGCTGAGGCACAAAGATGAACAACCAATAAGAGTGGTAGTCTTTGTGAGGGATTGGTTTCTTACACAATAAGCAATTATTTACTTTTTTAAACACTAAACATCCAACATCAAAATATTATTAAGATAAAGAGAGTTCCCAATGGGATACTTGGCTGAATCCTCTGGCACTTCAAGCCAACCTATGGACTGACAATGCTTACATACACTGTCTTGTGTATTAGATTAACATGGCAAAAAAACAACTGAAGATGGTGGCAGCTGATGTAAGTTTATACTACCAATGTCTTAAAATCAGACAGCAAGGATGACTACCAGATGGAGATGCTGAAAGACTTTGGTATTCAGATTGGCTGTGGGCTTCAGCATGGCAAACGTCCCAAAATGATAACCATTTGAAATGTCTGGACCTGCTAGACTGAGTCCTGAACAGCAGAAACTGAATAGTTGAAAGATCGGGCTTGTACATACCATGTCAGAGATGCCACTTTTCAGAATATTCCCTTTTCTCTGAGGTATAGCAATCTTGGAGGTGGTATATATATATATATATATATCTATATATATATATATATATATATATATATATATATATGTGTGTGTGTGTGTGTGTGTGTGCCTGAGGGGTGTGGGGGTGTAGGGGGGCTTGCCCCCTAGTAAAAAGAAGTTTTAAGGAGAAGAGCAATTTTCAAGATTCGCTCTTTTCTGGGTTTTTGGTCTTTTTTTTTTTAAGCTTTTCAGCAATCAGGATTTCGATTGCCGATATTTCAAAAGGAAGCCTCCAAAATGAAGCACTGCAACACTGACTATGACGAGTATCCCTTGTTTAACTTACTCCCTCCAATGAAGGTCTTGAAGTTTGCACTGTAATTATCAATGGACAGCTCTTAAGTTTTTTAATAGAATAAAATTATTTCCTGACATTTTAAACAAATGTTTATATGTCTGGAACCATAGAGGTTACTAAAAAAAATCTAAATTTCAAACTCTACAGCACAAACTATTTTTACAGTGGTAGTGTTCTTTCGGTTCTATGTCTTAACAGGATTTTAAAGTCACAATAAACAAAGTAACTATTACATTTGTAATATGTAGTAAACAGCTTGCAATATCTCAGGAACCACTCAAGTTACACACATACTGTCATCAGAATTTTATTCATCCAGATTAGTGTTTTCATATGAGGGAAATCAGTTCTGTCTGTGCTGCTTGGTTGTTCAGATATTTAGAAAATCATGAAATGCATGACAACATGCATAAATATTATAAAAACAGCAATTAGTATCTTTCTAACTCCACAAGATAGAGGACAAATATCAATAAAGTTGTATCTCACCATTGAAAGGAAAAGGTATTCTCTTTCTACTGCCATTACCAGCTTGTCTCCATAGAAACATGAGAGCAAGATACACAGTTGCTTTCAGCTACAAGCTTCTCATGTTGCACTGTGGACATTTATTTGCTAAAGGAAAACTTTTTATTACATTCAATATTCTTTTATTTACGTGTTTCCCCCTTAAAACTTGTTATTAGATCAAGCCAAGGGTCTTACTCCATTCACTCCCCTATGCAAAAGTAAGAAAAGGCATATCAATTTTACTTATAATATGCTTTTTTGTCCAGGCTTTCTTCTTTTTTCATTGCAGTGCCTACACTTCTGAAAAATGAACACAAAGAAAGAAAAAAAGAAAGAAGGAGGAAAAAGGGGTGCCTGTTTACTTTAATATCCCTATTACACACAAAAAACTGAAACAGTTTACTTTATAACATGCAGTATGTCAGATTTTATAAAAATGCTGTTAAGAACAGAAACTGTTTTACTTACAGTTACCTCATTCCTTCCTCTTCTCCCTCCTCTTAACATTTTTCTAAACATAAATGGCATGAGGTAGGGCACATGCTTTAGAGTCCCCTATAAGTTTAACAGAGTCAAAAAGTCCAATATTTTCAGATTTTCTTTTTCACAATATTTCACAAAAGTGTTTGATGCTTTGTAATCCCATATTTATGTAGAATACAAAAGGAGAACACCAACTGCTGCAATACTAATTTTTTATTCTGGTACCTCGGCCTTCGCCTTCTCCTGGAATACATTTTTACTAAGTGCTCCACCCATTTTTATACAAATCTTTAATTGAACAATTAATGCACCATATTATTGTTGATTTGTTACCATAGTTTCATTACTACTTAAAGCAAACTTGACATCTCTATGTGACATAATAACTTAGAGAATAAATAACTCTCATTTTAGTACTATAAACATACATATAAATATAAATACTAACAATGAAATTGTATACTTATTTTTCACACAATGTTAACCTTGCAAGCCATTTACATAAATATATTTAAATAAATATATTTGAAAACATTGAGAAGTATGTGAAGAACATATACATAAACTGACTTTACTATGAGCATTATTTATGATCCATATACTGTGAGAATATACGTATATCACAAACATATTAAACCTCCATGTTCATCCCGTTTGGAAAAATAGTTTTCAAATTAAGAATGAACCTTGACTCCATCAGAAGTAGTTTTTCACGAAAAATGGCCTCATTTCCAAACACATTGGGTCTACCTAAAACACTGAAAACAAATCCAAACCATACTATAAGGAGACTGCAGCAGAGAATTTTCTCCATGCCTCTAGCATGCACAGTGATTCCTTGATTGAATCTCTCCCATTTGGTGAATTTAAAAGAATAGGAAGACACATTTCGGAAAAAAAGTTAATACCAGTAGAATTCAATAAAGTGGAAGGAAAACTATTAGAGAGAGGGTATTCTGTCATGAGTATAAAAAAAGCCAGGAGAAAGGTGGAAGATGAATTGGGCATAACTAGAAGGCCCAGTAAGAGAGTTAGATTCAAAGGGGTGGGATTATCTGAAGATCGTGACACTCAGTGTAAAAACAATAGTGGATTCAAGGAATTAGATGAGAAAATATTTTTTGTAACAAAATTCTCCCATTTTTCTCAAACTTTAAAAGAACTAGTGGATAGATTTTGGCCAATCATTTGTGAAGATGAGAAAATTGGAATGCTTTTTCCATCCCGGGTAACTTTTTCATATAAAAGATATTCTAATCTCAGGGAAATTCTAAATTCCAGAAATAAGGATAAAGAGAGTGAAAGTGAGAGAAGGGGCTCATTTAGATGTGGAAAATGTAAAGTGTGTGAGTTAATTAGGAATTTGGATGGCTGTAAAATCAATGGGGTTAAATATAGAGCCAAGGAATTCTATAATTGCAACTCAACGGGGGTTGTATATATTATAGGATGTGGATGTGAGAGGCAGAATTGGTATGTAGGACAAACCACTAGAAGGGTTAAATTAAGGATTTTGGAACACCTGGGTGATATAAGGCATAAGAGATTGGAGAGCCCAGTAGGAAAGCATTTTTTTGATAAACATGGGGGGGTTCCAGAAGGATTTGTTTTCAGTGTTTTAGGTAGACCCAATGTGTTTGGAAATGAGGCCATTTTTCGTGAAAAACTACTTCTGATGGAGTCAAGGTTCATTCTTAATTTGAAAACTATTTTTCCAAACGGGATGAACATGGAGGTTTAATATGTTTGTGATATACGTATATTCTCACAGTATATGGATCATAAATAATGCTCATAGTAAAGTCAGTTTATGTATATGTTCTTCACATACTTCTCAATGTTTTCAAATATATTTATTTAAATATATTTATGTAAATGGCTTGCAAGGTTAACATTGTGTGAAAAATAAGTATACAATTTCATTGTTAGTATTTATATTTATATGTATGTTTATAGTACTAAAATGAGAGTTATTTATTCTCTAAATTATTATGTCACATAGAGATGTCAAGTTTGCTTTAAGTAGTAATGAAACTATGGTAACAAATCAACAATAATATGGTGCATTAATTGTTCAATTAAAGATTTGTATAAAAATGGGTGGAGCACTTAGTAAAAATGTATTCCAGGAGAAGGCGAAGGCCGAGGTACCAGAATAAAAAATTAGTATTGCAGCAGTTGGTGTTCTCCTTTTGTATTCTACATGTTTCTTTGGTGAAGAAGTGGAGGATTCGTATATATTTTTAATCCCATATTTACTCATTAATTTCCGAGTTGCTGGTTTTCTTCCTGTTGATCTATATCTCCCAATGCCAGCCTCAATTCTCCTGGTTTTTCTAGTCAACTGCTACACTTTATTTTGTCTGTGAAGCATTTCCCCTTTGAACATTGATAAATATTTCACTAGCATAGTCTGTCCATGCACTTTATTATCAGGTGAATAAAATGCAGAATCCCATTCTGTTTGCAGGTTCACTTTTAGTGTACCAACTGTTGTAGTTCCTCCTTAGCATGTTCTGCATCAAAAATGACTTTGATTCTCCAGGAAAAAAATGTTCTGAAGATAGCTGAATTCAGCAGTTTGAATCTTACACCTGCTTCTCGACATTTCCTGACTGCTTGAATAAATTTACTGCTCTTCTAGCATGTGTACAGTGAGTAATCATTTTCCACAAACACTCTGCTGTTTCCAACTTTTAATACTTTGTCCTTCTGCCACAGTATTGTCAGAATCAACTCATTCTGCTGGTAGGATTGCATATTTACAATTAGATGTCTTTGCTGCTTTTTCATAGTCAGATTTGGGGGACATAAACAATGTGTCCTTTTAGTGAACAACTCTTGCTGCGAAATACCAGCCCAGTTGTTTGTGTCTTCATACAATTACTCTGTTCCTTCCAGTTTCTCTGGTACAGTAGAAAAACTCAGGTATTTCCTATGTGCTCTGTTCTCTAACTCTGTTTTTTGAAACATCTCTTGTTATGCAGTCTTATACTCAGCCAGCCTTTTCTTCACTTCAGCCTGTGATCTTAGCACTTTTATCAACTCAGCTGAATATCTGTGTAAAACTTCTTCCATTTTTCCATCCTTCTGTTATTTGAGTTGATAAACTCCTTCAGTGTTTCATTTATTTTTATCAGCTCTGAGCACATCTGACTTATTTTTTCCTCTAGATTACTAGAAGTCATATCTTGCACCAAAACTGGAGCTAGAACTGCTTGCTTTTTTTTGCTATACATCTGCAGGATTCTTCCCAGCTCGTGTTTTCTCCTTACCTTTTGTGATTGATTTTCTTTTTTTACTCAGTGATTGATTTTCTTTCAGGTTCTCTAAATTTCTTCTTTACTGGCATCCATGCAATGCACGTACTAGCCAGTAACTGAAATTTACCCACAGATAAAATAAAATGGATCTCTTTTCTGAGTTTCTGTTTTCACATTGGGAGAGCTGAATTTAAGCTGCTACTCAGCGTACAGCCACCTTGGAAGTCTGTCACCACTATGTGAGTTTTAAGGTGAAACATTTTAATACTCTGTATGGTGCATGGTTTTGGAATTATTAATGTACATGTGAACAAGTAATATTTGACATCTAGATTCGTTAGTAAGATGTAACTGCATGAGCATCTGGAGGAACCACTTGGCTGTAAGGAGTTAACTAAATCAAACCCTCTTTCTGGAAAAAAATGTAAAGATGCTAATACTTTCCAAACCAAGCCCTCTTTGTGGAAGAAAGTGTCAACATGCTAAAGGAATTTACTGCTCTAGTCATGTGTCCCCCATACATTCCAAACTCCATCCCTTACCTCATCTATGATCTTTCCACTGCTTATTAAGATCCACTTTAGAACTATATCATTTAAACCTGCCCATATGTTCCTTATCAAGATTTTGCCCTATACCATGATTTGTACATACAACCAACTCTATATGCCTAAACCATTTTCCTACAGCTGTAATCTCTTCCTCTACAGTGAAATTACTGCCAGTGCCTGGATCCCTGATTCTTCTTACAGTGAATAATTCAGGCCTTCTGTTAACCACCATTCTCAGAGCTATAAGAAGAAATTATGTACACTTAAATTATTTCCTTTGCCAGGGACTACCACTCACTTAACAACTAACAACATATTTTTGTCCTGCTAAATTACTAGCATAACTCAACAGCAAACAATCAAGCCTATACTCCTCATGGATAATGGCCTCCTCACTTCAGCACTATATTAAAGACTTAAAAACATTCTCCACACAAGTTACTTTCACATGCCTACAGACTTGGAGAACACAGATACTTACCAGGAACCTTTTGTAACAGATTACCAATTGCCTAGCAGACAGATACACACAAGTCCACTATTGAAATTCTATCTCTAACTTTGGACACCTTACATATAGAATTTCTCAAGGTGTACTCCTTGGTCCTAGTCTTTCTCTACTTTCTCACAGACCATCTTCAACTAAAATTTATTCACTACTCTTCTATTACAAATGCAAAAATAAATAATAAATACTTTGCAGAAGCTGATCACCCTCTGGGGGCAGCATTTGGCAAACTCTTTCTATGGCCTTTGAGAACAGCCAGCAAACTAAATCCTCCAAAGGTAACTTGCGGTTATTCAGTACTTCACAAAGATTAGTCTTCTGTATCCATTCTCAACATTCTTAATAGTATCTCTGTTGTAAACAGCTAAAAATATCTAGGCCTTATCCAAGATTCTACTTTCGTCTTCCACTCCCAAGATGGCATCACTATTAAAAAGGGTTTTTCACAGCTCAGGTGTGAGATCATGGCAAAAAAAATAATATATATATATATATATATATATATATATATATATATATATATATATATATATATATTGATCTCAATAACTGGCTGAGATTTTTGGTATTACTCAAAGGGGATCCCATTCCTATCAGCCTGGAAAGCCATGGTCAACAAATATTGCTGTTTTGCCAGAGACAGTTTGTACCTGGCACCTGTAGGTTTTCAGCTGCTGGTAAAGGCTCTTGCCTCCTCCATAATGCCTTTTTTAGGCAAGGTCTCAAAAACAACATTACATGAAATTAACCAGTCAGAGCAAAATAAGGGTCATGCTGCTAAATGCTAGGAGCTTAAACCAAAAACTGCACTCCCTGGAAGCACTTCTGTCACTAGAAGATGTAGATGTCTGTGCCGTCACAGAAATCTGGTTCAAGGCTGCAATGCCTTCTACAATTTCAGACCACAAAAATGAATGTATGAAAATCAAAGGAGACTGTGTTTCAATCTATATTATAGATAAATTCACCTCCCGTCTAGTTACACTGGACAACTCCATGGAGTTACTCCAGGTCCAGGTTACAGTGTGTAAGACCACCATTCGACTCATAGCCAGTTATAGATCCCCCTCCATGGGCCACTATGCCCAAGAAGCCTACTTGACCAAACTGGAGACAATCCTAATTTTACTGAACACACTGGTTATGGTGGGTTTCAATTATCCCACCATCAATTGAAAAAACTACGCTAGCCCAAACTCGCCAGCACAAAAGTTCCTTGACTTTGTTAACTCAAATGCCCCGGAACAAGTTGTCTATACCCCGACAAGGGGAACAAACATTCTGGATCTGGCCCTCACCAACATGTCAAACAGATTCACTGCTGCAACTGTCAGAGCCTCATTAGTTAAAACTGACCACAATTCAGCCACCTTCGAGCTGGCATTAACACCAGAACTCACAAAGGGTGAAATCAGATTAAAAAACTTCACCAAGGCAAACTATACTCTCCTAAGTGAAGGTATAAATGCATTCAAAGCTTCACCCCAAGCTGGAAGTGATAACTATGCCAAATCTAACACTAAAGCCCTGTACAATCACTTGCATAACTGCATAAACTCAGCTGTCCCAGAAAATGTCAAAGCCAGAGCCCCAAGTAAAAACAAGTTGCCATGGTGGGCATCCAGCATAAATAAACTTTACAATAAATGCAAAAAAGTTGCTGTCCAAGACAACAAAGGCAAAGCCCCAAAAATGGAAGAACATCCTCCTCAGCCTCAACAGGCAAATAAGATAACTTGTCAAATCCTCTAAAGGATCCTTTGAGAGAAACTTAGCAAGTACAGCCAAGGATAAACATACGGCCTTTTACAGCTATGTACATAACCTAAAAGGGTAGGACCCAAGCATGTGCAGAACTAGTAGCCAACAGTATCACACACACTGACCTAACAGAGATAGCAAACCTGCTACCAGATAGGTTTGGCAAAAATGTCACTCCCCTATCCCCTCCTAACTTACAACAAATCTTCCCCCAACACCCCCTACACACACACACACACACACACACACACACACACACACACACACACACACACACACACACACATTCTACATATCTGAAGAGCAGGTCCTTACAGCCTTGTCCAAGGCAAAAGCCTCTATGGGACCAAACTATACCCCAGGCTGTCTTATAAACATCCTAAAACATGAACTTACATCGCCACTAAGTACCCTTTTCAATCATAGCCTAACCACAGGCTTTGTTCCTGCAGAATGGAGAACAGCAACAGTTATTCCCCTCCACAAAGGTGGCCTAGCAACAGACCCAGGGAATTACAGACACATAAGCTTGACCACCCTCATCTGTCAGGCCATGGAACGTATCATTATGGACCTCATAAATAAAGACATAGGTGACCTCCAAACCCTGGATCTTAACCAATTCCTCTTTGTGAAGGGCAGATCCTTCCTGATAAATTTGTTGTATTTCTTTGAAAATGTGACCAAGGACACTGACGAGGACAATTCTGTGCGCACAGCATACCTCTCCTTGGCAAAGGCTTTCAACACAATCCTACATTCAGGCATTACCGATAAACTTAGCAAACTGAATGCAAACCCCTTCGTTGTAAGATGGGTTGCCAACTGGCTCACAAACCAGACACACACTATCAAGGTGGGTGAAACCACATCAACCAGCAGACCTGTTACCAGTGGAGTACCACAAGGGTCAGTGCTGGGCCCCCTACTGTTTGGTATATACTTTCAGAAGTTCAGGTCAAAACTAAGGGGTTGTGCCTGACCAAGTTTGCAGATGACTTCAAACTAGGAACAATCACTGAATCGTCAAATTATGTCATTATACTCCAGGAGGGTCTCACAGAGACCAACGACTGGTGTAATAATCATGGTCTCAAAATGAATGCAAAGAAATGCATCATCATTCCTTCAGCACAAACAATGTCCCCTCACACTATCAAATCAACAACAATACCCTAAGTACCTATGAAGTGGTAAGGGACCTGGGATCAGAAGTTGACTGCGACCTTAACTTTGACCACCATGTGTCTACTGCAATAAGTAAAGCTAGTAGCACACTTGATTAATAAAGGCAACGCCTTGAGAGCAAAAGAAGTTATAACCCGCTATACTCAGCACTTATCTGGCCCATAATTGAGTACAATGGCCGGTTTGGCACGTACCATACTAAGTACCTGTAGCAATTAGAGAGACCTCAAAGGTTTCTAACAAAGAAGATCAAGGGGCTCCAGCATGTGCCTTACACAGACAGACTAAAGTCTATGTCACTATATCTGTATCGTATAGACTTCTTAGGGGAGACATATGCCTGGCCTATACAGCAATCCACGAATCAAACCTAATGAACTTACTGCATATCCGTAAATCAAACGGGATTAGGGATACCCATTCCAGGGACCTAAATATGTCCTGCGACTTAAATAGGACATGCTGGAGGGGCAGATTTATCTCCTAGAGACTGCTGCATCTTTGGAACAGGCTCTACCAATTCATGTGAAACAGAGTACCTCTATGACACTGTTCAAAAAAGCCTGGACGAGTGGATGGGGCACCATAAATTTTTACTAGGGATAGAGCCAACAACCCTCCTGGACGTGGGCAGTCATCATTAAATGTAATCTTGGGTACTGACTAGCATATCTATGATATTACATTAGGATGAAATGGCTAGGCTTAAAATGACCTCCAGGTCAATAGCCTAGTAGTCTTCTATGATCCTACGATCTTATGTCTACATACTCACCAGGGTTTTAAAATTGGAGACTTAGAGCAAAGATTGATTTATTTACTGTTGCCCTGAGTAACTCCCTAAATATACTTGCACTAAAAAAAAAATCCTCCATAAAACCTGTTGGTTCATCACCCTTGTCAGTACTCAAGCTTATCACTGTACCCTCTTAACCTCTATAAAAACACTACTATAACATCTGTGGGTTAATCAATTCTGTCAGTACTAAGATCCATCACTGTACTCTATTAACCTCAAGAAAAAAATACATTTCCATCCAGTGAAACAGCTACCCTACTATTTTGAATAGCTAGAACAGCTATTTATTTAATCTGAGTTTCTGCACACTCCTGGCCAATAAGTAAACAATCACCACATAAACTCAGACTCTCTGATTCCAAAACTAAGGGAACATACTCTTTCATAGACACCCTTTCTGCCTTTCAATTGCTGAGTATGTCTTTATTGTGTTAGTTCTTGAACTGTGTAATCATAAGATATATCTTTTCCCTTCAGCCTTTAAAATATCTTTTTTCAGCTATTTCAGACAACCTTGAACTTTACCTGTGTGTCATAAAGCACTAACTGTGACCCAGATGACCTAACTTTGAATGATTGTTTGTGCTCTGGAAGAGCCAGTGTGTGTGTGTGTGTGTGTGTGTGTGTGTGTGTGTGTGTGTGTGTGTGTGTGTGTGTGTATGTGTGCATGCGTGTGTGTGTGCATGTGTGTGTGTGTGTGTGTGTGTGTGTGTGTGTGTGTGTGTGTGTGTGTGTGTGTGTGTGTGTGTGTGTGTGTACTCTTGCATGTGGGGGGAGTGACTGCATGACATTTTGTTGGTATGCAAGAGGGTTGGGGTTTGCTGTCTTCTGGTTGGTAAGTCTGTTGGTGTGGTATGAAAGCACAAGGCTGTACATAAAGCAGGTTGCAGGTCAAGGAAGGATGTAGGTATGGCCACCCAAGCTAGTGAGGGTAGCCCTTGAATGTATGGCAGCATGAACACTGTCAAAGACAGATGTAGATTATTACTGCCATAATACTGGATATCATATTACAACTTGTGGGAGTGTGTAGAGAAATAGCCAAACCACTCTCTGCTGTCATCATCATCGTTGTTATCATCACCACCCTTTTCCCACTTTTTACATGGGGTCAAGGTGTCATGTCACATGTTGCCACTTCTCCCTATTCAATGCCACTCTCCTACCTTCTCTGACACTCATAACTGCCCATCGCAGGTCTTATTTCACACACTCCATCGACCTCTTTGCTGGATGCCCTAACTTCACCTTGCCTTCTTCCTGTCTGTCCCAATTCTTCTTCACCAGATTGCCTTCAGCTTTCCTAAGCATATGCCCGAACCATCATAATCTGTTCTCTTTGATATTTTCTGCAACTGGGGCTGCTTTGGCTTCTGCTCTTATGTCCTCATTTCTTCGTCTGTCCCACAGTGTAGATCCTGCAACCCATCTCACGCACTTCATCTTCATCACATCTAGCTTACTCAACTGCTCTGCCTTTACTACCCAGTTTTCTGTACCACCTGGTCCCACCACTGTTTTGTACACCTTAAATTTCAGCTACTTTGGCATTCTTCTGTCATACACTACCCCTGACACTCTGTTCATGTTGACTGCAGCACCTCTGAGTTCTAGCTTTAACCTCCTCATTCAGACTTCCCTTTTACTCAACCACCCCTCTCAGATACTTGAAGCTGTTAACCTGTTCCGCTATTTCCCTTCTATGTCAATTTTTATCTTCTTCTGATTTCATGTATTTGCTGCTATTTCAGTTGTCTTATCTGTACTCAAGTTTCATCCCATGCACCTTCAGTTTGCATTCCATTCCCCTACTCTTTGCTGAAGCTCTTCCACAGAATCTGTCTGTAAATCTACATCACCTGCATACAGCAACTTTGCTGATCTGTCTCCTCCAACCTGTTTGCTAATGAGGTCTATCACCAGTATGAACAGCAGTGGGTTCAGAGCTGAACCCTGATGCACACCCACTCCCACTGGGAACCCCCCTGTTAGAATGAATACTTTTCGAACTTCAGTCACTGGGTCCCTGTACATAGATTGCACTAATTCTACCAATGTTTCAGGAACTTCGAATCACTGCACAACTGCCCAAATCTGTTTTCTCCAAATTTAGGGATGCCCAGTTGGACTCTTTCCTCATTTCTAGCTTCTTCTCAAGTATCTGTTTATTGCAAACATTAAGTCGGTTCTGCTGCATCTTGATCTGAATCCGAACTGCTCATTTCCAGTTTTACTTTTTACAGCTCTGCATATTCATTTATCAATCACCCTCTATAGAACTTTCATGGAGTGTGATAAGAGTTTGATACCTCTATACTGCCCACAGTTGTGAATGTCCCCTTTGTTCTTGAACATTGGTACTAGTATGCTTATTCTTCAGCCATCTGGGATATGTCTTTCTCTTCATATTGTATGAGTACCCTCAGGAGCCATTTCTCCCCATCTGACCCAACATCTGGATCATATCTGCTGTGACCTCATCTGAGCCGGCTTCTTTCCCTGACTTCATTTACCTTAGTGTTGTTCTTACTTCTTCTAGAGTGAGCTTCCCCTCTTCTCTCACTGTAGGCTGTGTCTGGGGCACTACAGCTTCTATGGGAGTTTCTTCATTCAGGTACTGCTGAATGTACTCCTTCCATTTGCCTTTGATGTCCTGTGGACTGGTGAACAGGTTGTTGCTGGCATCACTTATGAAGGGTGTCTGGCTATCTTCTTTACCTTTCTGTCTTTGTCTTGCAACCTGACAGAGGGTTTTTTGCTATTCACTGATTCACTTTCCAGAAGCTGATAGACTGCCTCTGATGCCTTGTTCTTTGGTAGTGCAACTCCTCTCTGCGCCTCTTTGTTAGCCAAACAGTATACCTTCCTACCCTGGTCTCTCTGGTCTCTCTTTTCTATCTCCCACTTTTTTCTGCACTCTTTCCTTCTTTTGATGGCTTCCTGGACAACAGCATTCCACCACCAACTTTCCTTATGTACTGTATTTCCATACCTGGCTAGACCATATATCTGTTCTGTAGCCCTTACACATACTGTTTGCAGGACCACCTATTTCCTCTTCTTCTTGAGCTAGAGCCCTTAGTAATTCCTTGAACTGTTGTGCTTTCTTTCCATTCAACTTCCAGGTCTTCAGCCTGGTCTTTGTTGACCTTAGAGCCTTCTCTGACCACTGCCTGCAGCTGATTGGGGCAAACAGTGGTTCATGCTGTGTGACAACTGTTTCACTGGGCATGACTTTGCAATCACTGATTGTACCCCAGTGCCCTTTCCTTACTAGGAGGAAGTCTACCTAGGTTGCACATTGGCCACATCTGTATGTGATCTTACGACTGTTTCTCCTTTTGAACCATGTGTTGGCTACCATCAATCCATTTGCCAGACAGATGTCTAGAATGGCCTCTCCTTCTTTATTCTTGTGGTCCCACCCATGTGGACCCAGACAGTCCTCACTGTTCTGTCTGTCTGTCCCGATATGTCCATTCAGGTCACCGATTGCCAACACCAGTGCCTGTTGTCCTGCTTTATCTAGTACATCCTGCAACTGCTGTCTGAATGCACTCTTTTCCTCATTATCACAACACTGCTGTGCCTAAAAAAATGATAATAAACCTGTTAAGATAATTTGTTTGGATGAGTAAAGGGACCAATAATTAGGCGGACAGGTTAACTGTAGCTAGATCGCACATATGTATCTATCTCTGGCTATTTGCAACTGCAACTGAGAATAAATAAATAAATAAATACAACAAGCAAACAAACATATTTCAATCACGTGTTTGTGTAGTTTTTTTTTTTTTTTTTTTTTTTTTTTAATACTGGCAGATGTAAGGTGTTTTTGAGCAGAATAGCAGGTGGTTCCAGACAGGAGCAAAGTAGTTTCTGAAAGCTGGCGGTTCTAATTGTTTCTACAAGACAGTTGTCTTTAGATCTGAGATCAAGGTTGACCATTCTATGATGGGCTTAAGATGGGAGGAAAGTTCTAAGGGAAAAAACTAGAAATCAGAACCACATTAATAAGAATGTCGCATATTTTTAAAACACGGCTGGTGCAGTGAAAGAAACAGTTTGCAGTGAGTAGTCTTTGGAGGTAAGTCTAAAATGAATTTAATTGACTTTTGATACAGCTATTTGTGTGGGTTTAATAGGCAGGATGAAAGATGAGCATCAGTAATAAATACATAAAATAACATAAAAGTGGTATAGTGAGGTCAGAAGACTGGATTTGGATGGCATGATAAGGAAAATAAGATTTTGTAGATTACAAAGACTGGTAAATAATTGCACTTTTTAATAGCAGTAGATAAGCGATTTTCAAAGGACAGGGAGTTGTCCAGAATCAATCCAAGACATTTCAGTTTGCATGTATAGGAAATTTCCTTACCTTTGTCTGGGATGAGATTTAGACAAGAAGCACTAGACTCTTTATAGTAAGCAGCACATAAGAGAAAAGAATTACTCTTATTAAGAGTGACGGTGACATGAGTCTCTCAGTCAACTCACCAGAAGCACGAAGCCTGTCTGAAGCTCTTTGTCTGGTAGCAGATGATTATCTGCAGTGCAGATCAGGGGAGTATTACTTATACGCTGAACAATAGAAGGTTGACCAGATCTGCGAAAGAGCTCACATACAGGCTGAAAAAAGTAGATCCAAAACTGAACCTTGTGAAGCTCCTTTAGTAGTCATGCAGGGTGAGGAAAACAGTTGTGTAAGAACTTACCATAGCAGTAGAAGTCTGACTCACATTTTCAGTATTTATCACCTTTTGGAAGTATCCTGCCAAGGATACCATAAATCTGATCAGCATACCAAAGCATGAGTGTCTTCCTCTTGTTTTGTACATCCAATGTATGCCCCAAGTATGAGAATGTGAAGAAGTACATAAAAGGCATAAAGGCACAAAAACATCAGGACTTTCTTGTCCAAGGCCAAATGGGGGGGTAACGCAAAGGCATAGCAAGAGGAAACAACAGAGAGGGTAAAGCAAACATTGACCCCACCTCGACCCAGTAATGAAAAAAGAAAGCAAAATGTGGAGAAAGGAGGGCGGGAGTCCATAATGCAACTGCGATTCAATCGGACATTTACTTTTATAGTAAGCTCTTATACAACTTAACTATGTCCTACATTGCTCACTATTGTAGCACTGACCACGTATGGGAAGATTCTCAAAACCTACTAGACATAACAGGAGGAGGAAACTACAGGGAGACTAGAATCTACAATTCCATGATGGACTGATCTTGCAAAATCAATCTTAGATCTCAAAAAAGCATCAGTCTTATAGTGCTTATTAAAGGTGTATACAGATGACCAGACAGCTGCTTCTAAAATAGATCTAGAGTCTAACTCTTTCAGGAAAGCCTCTGAAGAACTAACATTTCTGGTAGAACTTTTAACCTGTCCTGAAAGAGATTTTCCAAGGAAGGAATAACAGAAAGAAAGAGCCAGGGGGAAAAAAATAGAAAAGATTTGTTTGGACTTCTTGTCTTAAAAATAGACAGATCATTGATCAAATTTTCTGACAGATTTTGATTTGAGAATAGAGATCCTAAGTTATCTCCGTGCATTTGAAGAATGCAAAATTCTTTAGCCTTTATTTGAGGACAGGGAAAAAAAGAAAGCAAATTAACTTACTGGTTAAGACAGAGTTAAGTATCACAGGCATAAAAGACGGGTTAGGCCTGAGAGACACCCATCCTTGTGAAGAATGAAGAAAGGAGGAGATGCCATAAAGGCTTGCAACTCTGACACCCTTACAGCTGATGTAAAAGCTACTAGCAAAATTGTCTTCCACGTACATCACTTTAAGGAAGAAGAAGAAGCAGGTTCAAAGGGAGATAGAATCAGTTTCTCTCAATGCATAACTAAGGTTCCAAGGTGGAGGAATGAGCTTTCTTGGTGGCCTGATATGTAGGATGTCTTTTAAAAATTCCTTGGCCTCAAATCGAGTAGAAAGTGGTGCATTTAGAGACAAACAGGTGGATAATGCTGACAAATGGGCCTTTACACAGAAATATGCCAGGCCTGAATTAATCAACTCACACAGATATGAAAGAATGCCAGGAATATTCATATGCTGAGTCTTGTTTCATGTTTTGGCACCGAATAGAAAATCTTTTCCATTTTGAAATGTAAAACTTCCTTGCAGCAGGTTTTTCTAGTTTCCTGCAACAACTGTAGCACATTCTATGAAAACAGGTGCCTGGATGGTATTAAAATTCTATCACCCAAACAGTTTGGTTCAATGTGTGTAAGCTTCTCTGAATGAGGGAGACCTTCTGTTGTGTGAACAAGTCCATACTATGGGGTGATTTGTGGTGACTGCCCTTGATTAGATGAAATAGAAAGGAGAACAAGTGTTGTCTGGGCCAGAAGGGAGTCACCAACAGAATGCTGGGGTTGTCCTTCTTGATTCTGAGGAGACCTTTGGGAATCACAGGAAAGGGAAGGAAGGCACATAGGAATTTTCCTTTGAATGAGAATGCCATTTCAACTGTTTTCCAAGCCTGAAGGCATGATACTCTGAAACAAAAGAGTTTAATCTGCCTGTTCATAGTTGAAGCAAGCAGATCTATTTGGGGAAGTTCCCATTGATGAACAGTCTGCAGAAGACCACTTGGTTTAGTATCCATTTATGATGGCCTGTCCTGTACTTGCTCAAAGAATCCACCACAGTGTTCACTGCTGAAAGAAAGTAAATGCTTGGAGAAAAAGATTGTTTTGGACTGCAGTCATCCATACGATCATGGCAAGTCTGTACAGTCTGCAAGAATTTTGTCCTTCTCTGTTTATTGATATACCACATTACTGTGGTATTCTCAGTTTGAATTGAGGGTTCCTGAAGTCCAAAAAACTTTCATTTCTTTGATGTTGGTATGAGCTCTCTTGTCCTGCCCAGACCAAACACCTTGCATTTTTATGTTCATAGAACATGCTCCCTATGCCATATCTGAAACATCTGTGAAGACTTCCTGGTGGGGGTGGGGGTGCTGAAAATGCATTCCTTGTTTGAGTGAAATCTGGTTGATCGACCACGAAAATTCCTTCTTGATGAAAGGTAAGACAGAAATGGGAGTGCTGAGCTCAAACACACTTGAAGTACTACTGAATTTTCCTCATGTGGTGTCTGGCAAAGGGAACCATTTAGAAAGCAGAAGCCATTATCTATCCTGCTGAGGTCAAGTTTTGATGAAGAAGAAACTGGAAGTAAACAATCAGAAATTGAAGTTTGTTATGTGGGAGTAATGCTACCACTGAAATAGTGCCTAGGCTGTAACCCAGAAAAAACAGATCCTGAGACAGAAGAAAAGATTTTTTCCTGATTTACTGTCAAACCCAGATTCAGAAAGAGGTCTATGGGGAATTTTAAATCTAGCAGATGTTTGTCTGTTGATGTGGCCTGAAGAAGGAAATTGTCCAGATATGGATTAATATGGATACACTTGAGACAGGGGTTACTTTGTGAATACCCTTGGGGCAGTAGAAAGTTCAAAGGGTAAACAAGAAAACTGAAAGTGAGACTGCAAAGCACAAATTCCTCAGAATTTACTGGGATCTGGATAGACGGGGGATGTGCAGGTATGCATCTTTGAGATTCAAGGTAACCACAAAGGCTTGAGAAAGAATCACTGGGAGCACAGCTTCAAGACATAACATCTTGAATTTTGGGAATCTAAGGAAGGTGTTAAGAACTGACAAATCCAGGACAGTTCTGCAGTTAGTTACCTTATTTTCAAGAGAATAAGAAAAGTCTTGAATAAAAACATTTTTTGAAGATGAAAGGGGACAAGTTATGTGGGTCCTTGAAGAAGCAACTCTCATAACTTGTGGGATACCTAAACAGGTAAAAGGATGGAACCCAATGAGTTTGTATCCTTTATGGATAATGATGAGTACCTATCTGTCTCAAGATTTTAGCTCCCATGGGGCAAGCGAAAGGGATAACTTGTTTGAAAGAAGAAGAGGGATGGGCATTGGAGAGTAGTCAAAAGTTGGAGGGTTTGTCTTGAAATTAACTCTTAGACCCATCAAAATCTGATTTGAGTTTGTCCTAGAATTTCTTTTTGGAAAACTTTGCCCTTTTTTGTTGTTTCCAAAAAAAAGCGGGGGGGGGGGGTATTGGCCTTAGAAGGATAGCTGTTTTGCTGTATAGGAACAGTCTTACCTCTCTCACTTAAATTCTTCAATAAATCTGCAGCAGCAGGACAAAACAAGATGTATTTCATCCGGAGGAGCATCTAGTAGCCTATTCTTGACATCCTCAGGTAAGGACTGTAGTCAACAATGAGCGCCTTTGTAAAACTAAACCTGTAACTTGAGCTCTGGAGAATGCATCAACTGCATCATAGCTGCATTTTGTAGAATTCTCTAGTTACTTGGGAAGCAGAGTTAAGAAGAGAAAAAAGAGAAGTTTTATTGTCTGAATCAGGTAAGTCTGTTAGAAGCTTGCTCATATCACTCATAATAACCAAAATTAAGAGTAATCTGTTGTAGAGCCACCTTTATATAGGGGTATAACGTAAGAGATTTTCCAAATGGAAGGAACTTGCTGTTCAGCTACCTAACTACCTAACTGATAATATTTGAGGGGGGCTACAATCAAAACCCAGGCTCTACCTCCACAACCCAAAATATCTCTCTAACCTTTTAGCAATCAAGAGTGTGTACCACATTCTAAAACCTGTCAGAGGGAATGGAAACAGAAAGAAAATTGTGGGAAAGGATGGGACTAGTTCAAGAAAAATTGTTTTCAAACTGCTAAACTTCCAGTACAGCAAAATTACAGTTGTGTAAGTTAACAACCAACCCAAAACAACAGATGCTCAAATTACTCGCTACTGTAGTAGCCTATGGGTTGTGTCTTGCCGAAGACACTGCAATTAACCAGCTTCCAAAAGCTCTGGATCCCTCCCATGGATCCACTCTCTGACTGATCTGAACGGCCAGCCCATGAAGAGGGAAAATCTTCAGCACTACTAAAAAAGAAGTAGCATACTCATCCAGAACTAACTAAACTAGGATATCCCACTATATCACTAGGGGGATAGTGGATGCGAGAGGTTACTGCAGCAGTGAGGAATTCATTCCTGCTGTGTAGTAGCCAATGGGTAGAATACAATGGCTTATCCAACCTGGGAGAAGGAAGGATATGGATCTAGCAACACCTGGAGAATGGTCCTAGCAATGCCTGCCTTGGACCTAAACAAAGAATCCAGTATGTAATTCCTTGCAGAGTTATATACTGAAGACTATGTAACCGTCTCTAGAAAGATTTTAGAGTCCATTTTCCAATATGCCATCAAAGAAGACAAGGCCCAAGGAGATTGTGTCTTAATACTGCCTGGAAATGGTTTATTTTGTTGGGTATAATGAAAGACAAAAGCCATAGACAACCAACTGGAAATATTCTTTTTAACAAGGGTTATCTTTTTAGTCCCAATATAAGAAATAAACAGCTGACTGGCTCTTCTAAAGGATTTGGCTCTGTCAAGTCAGTACCTGAGCTGCTATACATGTTAAGAGTATATGAAATCTTTTCTCCATGGTTCTGAGGGTCAGGATAGTACAGTGGGAGACTGATGGCCTGAGTCAAAGAACTCTGAAACAACTCTGGGCATGAGTGATGAATTTGTTCTTACAGATACCCTATCCTAAATGCAGACCAGACAGGGTTTACCTATTTAGAGACCTAGTAACTCAGATACTCATCTTGAACATTTCAGATCAAACAGAACAGTTATCCATGAAATGGACCTTATATCTGCCTGATGTGCAGATTCAGAAGGAGAAGTGATTAACTTTTTCAGCAGAAAATTAACATCACAGGAAGGAGCAATCTGCTTGCAAGGTGATCTCAGGTGAAACACTCCTATAAGAAACTGTTTTATTACTAAGAAAACATTTTGGAAATAGAAAAATTTATGGGCAGCCATACTGAAATGGCCACATGACATACCTTAACAAAGCAGCGTGAAGGCCAGAGGCTAGTTAATCACACCAACAAGTGTGCACCAATGATATAATCACAGATAGGGTCCTGGGTATTGGGTAGGCTCCAACTAGAAAAGTCTTCCAAATGTCAAAACAAGACTTTCTAGTAGCAGTGTTTACTGCCTCCTTTAATATCTGCTGCACATCCTCAAAAAAGAGGTGTCTAAATGGTAACAGAATCTAAGCAGATAATTTAATATACAACAGATGGGGGTAATTTGAACTCCTCCGTCTTGTGTGACTAGATTCAAAACGTGTTAAGCTTGCAGTTACTGCCCTTGGCCAATTCCACAAAAGGGAGATCGAATATTACCTGGGCCAAAAGGGATTAATTACAAAATGTTTTGGAGAGTCCTTCTGAATATTTAGACATAACTTGGATATCAGTGGAAAGGATTGAGTGCATAAAGAAAATTCCCTTTGTAAGGGGATGAAAAAGACATGCAATGTCTATTTTGAAAGGATGCTAACAGATCTGGTTGAATTGTTCCCCAGAACTGGATCAATATCTGGAAGACCTTCTCATATCGGCTATAGATATGAGGGTCTTTCTTGCTTCTGCTCAGTTTGTCTGCCACTAAGCTTGGCTCTGAGCGCCAAAGAAACTCTGAGATGAGTAGTGATACAGAATGACTTGGAGATTGAGAAAAACAAGGGGAGACTTGTAATAGCCTGTATTAGAAGTTATCACCATTGTAGCTTCACTGTATAAAGTCCAAGACAGGTACTGTAAATAGAATTGTTGTGTAACCTAAAATAGGTCCCATGGTACCATAAAGCCTCTCTGGGAAATAAAAAGTCTTTGTCTTTTCCCAGTAAGGGGTCACCACAGCAGAACTCCAGTCCGCTAATGATTGGCAGTGGATTTTTACGGTGCTGAGTTGCCAGCCTGATGCCCAGTCTTCAAAGAATGCACACCCATTCACGCATGCACCTACCTACATGTCTTTAAGCGTCACTCGATCAAGAGGAGGACATGTAGTCTCCGCACAGAAGGCGCTTCAGCCGAGAATCGAACGGGAGAACCTCTTGCTGTGAGGCAACAACGCTAACCGCTGCACCACCGCATCCTCTCTCTGGGAAATAAAAAGTAATAGGTCTTAAATGATCAACCTCTAGAATAGTGGAACATCCCCATACAGAAAAAAGGAGGAAATTTTAAATCTGCAGTCTGAGAAGGGCCTTCTATGGTGTTAGAAGATTTCTGTAATACAAGCCACAGAAAAAAATGGTAATAGTTCTATGACTCCTACGTCAAGAAAAGCAGAAGAAACTGAGGAATAAGTTCTGTCTGGTTAGGAAGGTGGGGAGGAACTCCCTCCAAAAGAATGGTTTGTATCTAATGCCAACTGTTCTCCCCCTGAATCACTTTAACTCCTGTGAGTCTGTGACAATCAGTTGCCAAACAGGAATGAAACACAGTTCATGGAACAAGTTTTAAGAAATAAAGGCAGGAGGTAAGGCTGAAAGAATAAGGCATGTAAGCCTAGCCATCCTGGAGCTGTAACTGTCTCTGTAGTGGAAAAGGTTATAAATAGTTTCTTAGGCATGTGATAAGATTTGTACCCAGGTATACTCAGTCACATAGAGCTGAAGCAGGGGTCCTAGGCATGGGTCTATATTAATTCATCAAATGTTCAATTCAGTGAACCTTTCTTCATTGAACCCTAACCATCAAATGTTATTTCAGCGAACATTCATACCTGCAAAAAATTTATGTAGGGAAAGGAAGCAGTTGGCCAGCTGCACAAATTTGCCCTTTTCCCCACTGTAGTGTGATCTCGGAGTTGGTATATATAGTTGGGGGGTGTCTGGGGGGAGCAAAGCTCACTTTGGTGGGTTTTACATACTGTGGTGTCTGTTCCGATGTTGTTTTGGCCAGGTCCCTAATAATTATTCGAACTTTTTAAAGTTTGAATGTCATATGGTCGACACCATATGATTGAACTTTAACAAGTTCGAAAGTGAAAAGTAACGGCTCCGTACGGAGCAGAATGGGAACATTTCCCTTTTCTGCATTGAAGTGCAATCTCAGAGTTGGTATATTTAAGTAGGGAGGGTGGGGGGGGAGCAGCCCCCCACATGGGGGGTGCAAGTGGGCTTGCCCTCCTGCTCAGACTGTTGAGGTAAGTTTTTTTTTTTTAAATTTTATTATATATTCGATGTTTCAAATATCGCTCATATGTTGTCAAGTATATGAGGTTCGAAGTTTTGAAACTTCGAATATATAATATAGACCCGTTTTGGCCAAGTGCTTAGTTTCCCTGTTAAATTATTCTTTAGATGTGAATGTTCAGTGAAGTGCATGTTCGATGACCAGGGTTCGATGAAGAAATGTTCGCTGAATTGAACCTTTGATAAATTAATATAGACCTGATAGACATATCCTCTGCACAAAAAACCTTCAGATACCAGATATTCATCAGAAATATGTCTCCAAACTTTTCCCTGTAAATCTTAAGGGTAAGACTTGGAAAGTAACAGTAATATGTCACCTGTCTGCTTTATTGGGACAGTGGATTGTGAATCAAGGTTGAAACAGGCAGTGTAATATATATATATCTTCAGCAAACCTGAAGGAGGAAGGGGTGTAAAATGAAGCAAATCTACTTAAAACATGTTAGGAAAAATGTCCTGAATGTAATGGAAACCTCCAAACATTCCCTAAAAGACACCTCATTCATGCTGGCAATACTTTGAGAAAAGAAAAGACCTCCTTATTTTTCTCTGTATCAGAGAATGGTCTCAAGAATCTGTAGGATTCGAATTCCCATCTCTGTCCAAGTTAGATTCCTCTGTAAAAGCTTTAACTGGTATCATCTGTGACTGACTAGAAGAGGAATCTGAGCCTTTTCAAGAGGAATCTTCCCTCGGCACCATCCAGTAGCTCCCTGTATAAACTCTGCATCCCAGTAAAGATGGTTGTCCCATGCCCTGACTCAGACACTGGAAACAGCTGTAAAGGACATTACTAACCCCTGGATGATGTTGGCCTGATGAACTACTCCAGACAAAGCCAAAAAAGTGAGTAGTCTGGGGAACAACAAATGACTCCTGCAGGTGTACACACTATTAGCTGTGGCACAGATTTAGCCCATGTAGATAGCTAGTTCTCTCAGGTAAGTTATGTTTTCTTTCTAGGAATTATGGAAGTTGGACCAGCAGGATCAGGGTATGTGCCCTTGCTGAGATCAAGGATGACATATTGAATATGATTAGGATTGCTGGTATGCGTCAGTAGAAGTAAGTTGTGGAAAGTTTACACAAGCAGCACACTCACACTCCTAAAGATATGATCCCCAAACCTCTGTAATGCACAAGCAATACACTAAAATCCCACCACGGACTTTTTAAGATTAAAATTAGTCTGGCAGAAATAAACTGCATGTAAGATGTCACCACATGAGCATTCACAACACATACCCAGTAAATGCACAAGCATTACATTCAAATCTTGTCAGAATCCCTAGTAAGTAAATTTAGACTGAGAGAATAAATAACAGCTAAGTTGTCATTGAGTGAACACAAGCAGTACATACCCCATAAATGTGTGCGACATATACTGAATCATGTCAGAACCCCTTAGTAGTAAAAATGTGTCTGAGTGGAATAGATGGCAGCTAAGTTGTCATTGTGTACACAGTACATGTTCAACAAATATAACCTATAGTGCTATTGGAGCTTTTCTCCCCAGGACTCCATTGAAAACGGGTTCAAATGGCCCAATGGACTATCCTGGTAAACCAACTGCAAATAAATAAATAAATAAATAAAATAAATAGATGTGCAGTTAACATAATATCCTGTCAGTAGTCCTTAGAAGCAGGAACTAGTTTAAAAGAAAAAAATGGCAGGTAAGTTGAAAAAGTGTTAACATAACTGCTACACAATCTGACATTGACTCTGCCCATGTAAAACATTGTCACACACAAGCACTCTTGAAACATATTACAAAGGTTGATACAAAAGCAGTCTTTTTTTATCAAATGAGTCCTCGACTTAGCCAAGACCAAATACAGTGGCCCCAGACAAGAAACAAACTGTAGTACAAAAATACCAGGTTTCTTAAAGGACTAGAACAACTGCAAATAATAAAAATATTTTTTTTCCAAATAACCATCCATAAATATACACTAAGTGTATAAATGATGTTTTCTGTGTGGAAAAGTGTCCCAAATAGAACTCATTTTTAATGAAAAATAAATAAATATAAATAAAAACTAAATAATAATTTATAACATATTCTGTGAGGAAGGGTTCCCCACAGGTTATTATCTACCAGAGGAAAGAGCTGAAGTATTGGTTTCTGCTCTTGTGAAGTCTCTAAGCTGCTTCTTCATGAGCTGGCAAGAAAGTACTGAATATTTTACACTCTGACTGCTGATTTTCCCTTCTCAGGGCTTCCAAATCAGCATCTGGACTGGAATGGAGGAGTCAGAGCATTTGGATTTGGATGGTTGCTATTTCTTAGGTTAAGACACAACCCATATGCAACTGCAGCACTGGGAATGATGAACATCCTCTTTTACATACAGACAAGGATGGAAAGCCTTTCCTGCTACCTGGACAATTAGTAAACATTTTTAACTTTTTGGAAAAGTTGTACTGAAAAGAAGGGCTTTTGCTAAGGTGAAGTGCCTTTGCTTTAAAATGAGCTTCCAGGTAAGTACTTGGCTAAATTTTATTATGTGTGACAAAAGAAGTAAAGTTTTCACCATACTTGATAAATAGCCCCTTCCATTCTGCAAGAAAATAGTTTGCAAGAAAAGGTCCTAAATGAAGTGCAGGATTACTCTCATATGGTTTGGTGATGTTCAGAGCTAAACAACAAATGGAAAACTATTACTGAAGTTATACAATGGGCTATCTGACATAACCTCCCAAACATTGCTTTCCCAGAGTTTTGGCTGCTGGGTTTTCTGCCCAACAACATATATTTACATTTTTCATGCTATGCCTGGATTAGATGGATCAGTTTATCTTTCATTGGGGTTCTCTTCAAATGTTGGAAGGGTTCCCCAACCCTCTGGTATTGAACTTTACTGCAACTCTTCCACAAAAAAATACATGGTCCCTTTCAGGGGTTAATAATGATGAGTGGAACTCTTGGTGGTCAAGCCTTCTTGATATCACCTCTTTGGGGAATAACATATGGTAAATTTCAACTCCTCATCTTTAATGGGGACTTGGAATCAGTCTTTTATGGAATATTTGGACAGGTAACTTTATTGTTGTCTTTACAGGTTAAATTTTCTTCATGAAGTTAGTAATTACAGGAGGCTATTGGAAACACCCTGTGGTGGTTCATCATTTTGGGTTCCTGATCTCAAGCCCAGTGTACAGTATGAGATTTTATAGTAAGAGTCATTCTGTTCTAATTCTAACACCCAGCATCTTGTTTATGTGGCTACCTGTCAAGAATGTAAATGTTTTTATGTAGGGAAAATCGACAGATGTTTTAAAGACAGGATATATCGACACACCTATGGTATTAAAGAGCAGAATATATATATATATATATATATATATATATATATATATATATATATATATAATGGCTTAGCAAAGCATATCACTTCAGTGGCTCTGCTGGACAGAGGCACAGGGAACTAATCTAAGGGGGTGGTGAAAGCCAACACATTCTGGCTAGGCTTATAAATGCCTTCGGGCAGAAAGCCTAGTACCTACCTATGAACCTATGCTAAGATGCAAAATTCTCTACACACTTTATATTTATGATGCTTAAAAGTAAAGATGATAACAGAGGTGGTGATATATGACATCTGACAGAAAATTAAAAGTATATGTGGATTACCTGGTTGATCATGGTCATGCCATCTAACCTTAATGATTTCTGTAGCCTTAAACCTATTTTAAGCAACAGGAAATTTAAGCATTGATCTGATTGGATATATGAAACATCCAAAACTGTATAAGATGTTTAATCACAGTCAATTTTTGATTGGCTTTATTGTTTATGTCAATTACTATGACGTTGTCATATGTTATAAATTAAATGCTTTGTTTAATTGTGATTTTAAAGACTTGGAAAAACACTTTTTGATGTGTGTTACTTAAAGCTTTTTATCTAAAAGCTTCTCTTTTCCCATGGTTCCTCTTCATGTTTTTTTACATTTGAGTACTAAGAACAGGCTTGTTTTATATATATATATTTGTGGGTGTGTGTCTGTGTGTGTGTGTGAGTGTGTGTGTGTGTGTGTGTGTGTGTGTGTGTGTGTGTGTGTGTGTGTGTGTGTATATATATATACATATACATATATATACATATATATATATATATATATATATATATATATATATATATATCTATATATCCAAATCCAGAAGGTAGTGAAGGTAATTGGGTGCTCCGATAAAAATATAAAATATAACAGGAAACAAAGGAGACATCAAACCACAGCAAATAAAATCATGTAACTTTAATACAAAAACAAGTGAGCGCTTTCGCAGGAAAGCCGCTTCATCAGACAATTCAAACAGAAATGCAACATCATTTTTAAATACCTGCATAGCCAATAATAAAAGACATCCAATTAAAAGCAACTTCTTAAAGTCATAGCATCTAAATCATTACAAGTCAGCTGTGCACTAGACTCAAACTTTCATATATACCATAAAACTTTCATGACCATAGTAATAATTCATTATAAAAATTCATTAAAAAAAGTCATTATAAAAATAATGTCTTATCTGCATAGGGGTCTATCTAGCAACTTGGGGTGGATGGACAATTTCTCATTCAAACCCCTGCCATAATTGGCACGTAGTCTTATGATCCATTCCAGTTCCCTTCCCTCAACTCTGTTCTTAATCGCTTCTCCACGTATCCCTAGTGTGACAACCTCAATTACCATGAACATTTTCATCTGCACACTATATGAAAGTCGGCTGGAGTGCGAGGAGTACCTTCTGTGTGGAGTCTGCATGCCCACCCCGCAGTTGGGTGGGCATTCGAAAGACGTGTAAATGGGCGTGCCTTAGTTGAAGGTTGAACGTCGAGCTGGCACCTCGGTGTTCGTCAAAATCTACTGCCAATCATTAGTGGACCGGAGTTCCGCTATGACAACCCCTAACCAGGAAAAGCCGAAAGACAACAACAACATATATATATATATATATATATATGTATATATATATATATATATATATATATATATATATATGTATATATATATATATATATATATATATATATATATATATATATATATATATATAGGGTCTACTACCAGAGATCGAAATTACAATATTTCGAAATCCGGTAGTAGATGCCCTCTAACATGAAAGTGCACTTCACCAAAAGTACACTTTCGCAAACACCACTTGAGCGAATGGTTATGGACCTTAGGGTTAGGGCTTGGGTTAAGGATAGTGGATAGCTAGTAGGGTTATCCATTATCTTTAACCCAAGCCCTAACCCTAAGGTCCATGACTACCGCACCACAGTGGAGGAACTTGTATGTCCTCCATGGTGCAATAGTCACGGACCTATGTCCTCCACTGTGGTGCGGTAGTCATGACCTTAGGGTTAGAGCTTGGGTTAAGGATAGTGGATAGCTAGTAGGGTTATCCACTATCCTTAACCCAAGCCCTAACCCTAAGGTCCGTGACTAACGCACCACAGTGGAGGACATTGCCCGTTCGTTCTAGTGGTGTTCGTGAAAGTGCACTTTTATTTATTTATTTACTGACATTTGATCACTTTTGGTGAAGTGCACTTTCACGTTAGTGGGCATCTGCTACCGGATTTCGAAATAGTGTAATTTCGATCTCCGGTAGTAGACCATATATATATATATATATATATATATATATATATATATATAGAGAGAGAGAGAGAGCGACCCTGGAGTTAGAATATATAGTAAGGGGGGGGTGGGGGGCACAGCACCCCCACAATGGGGGGTGTGGGGGCGAAGCCCCCCCACATATCATAGACGTTTTACAGTATACAGATGCATTCTTACAAGTGCAATGAATAACTATTACCAACAAACTATTATAGAATCCCAGTATGTGGGGGGCTTTGCCCCCACACCTCCCATTGTGGGGGGCTGTGCCCCCCACACCCTCCTTACTACATATTCTAACTCCAGGGTCGCTCTACAGTGGGAAATAGGTCATATATCATTTTCGACGAAATGAGTGTCGGTGAAATGAAGTGTCGGTGAAATGAAGTGTCAGTGAATTAGGCCTGCCGAGTTGTGTGTCGGTGAAATGAACTGTCAACGAAATGAAGGTGATCCATATATACATACATATATATATATATATATATATATATATATATATATATATATATATATATATATACACGTATATACATATAACAAATATACAGATAGGACGAGGTCATCTATGAATTCTTGATGAGAAACTGGATCAGAATTGGAGAAGTCTACTAAGAGATTTAGGATGGGGGAAAGGTGGGTGGGTATGTCAAGGACTGGTGAAGATGAACAATACTGATGAAACGTTATGGTAAGATATAACTTCTTTATCTGATGTTGTTAATCTTCACCTAATCCTTGATGGTGGGACAGAATCACCAGCTACTTATTTGCCTTGGGCGGTCTCATGGAAGAATATTTTGAAGCACCATAGAGCCAAAGGATGCTCGACCCCTGGAGACCTGGTCTAATTTGTAATGCGCAATAAAGGTATGGTGAGAAGACCACGTGGCTGCTGCACAAATGTCACCTAGTAACGACCTTGCATGAAAAACTGCTGACGTAGCACTAGCCCTTGTAGAGTGGGCTTTAATTGTGTTGGAAAGTTGAAGTCCTTGTGATTGATAAATGAAGGTGATGCAGTCTCTCAACCATTTTAGCTAAGGTAACTTTGGTAACTGCACTACCCATTTGTACGGAAGAGAAAGCTGCAAATAACTGGCCAGATTTTCTGAACTCCTTAGTTTTGTGGAGATAAAAATGCAACTGTCTGTGTACATCCAGTAAATGAAGAGTGTATTCTCCTTTATTGGAAAAAATTGGAGAAAAAGGTTGTCAGCTGTAAGGTCTGATTGATACTGGATTCAGAAACTACTTTTGGAAGACAGGAGGGATTTGTTCTTAGTTGGAGTCTGTCTTTATGCAAGATAAGATAGGGTGATCTGCATGATAAAGCCTGTAACTCAGAAACTCTCCTTGCAGAGGTGATGGCCACCAGAAATAAAGTCTTCAAAGATAAAAATTTCAGATGACAAAATGCTGCCGGTTCAAAGGGGGTTTGTGTTGATGCTTGGAGAACTGTAGTCAAATCCCATGGAGGGACTGCTTCTTTAAAGGGGGGGTCTCAGTAAGAACAAACCTTTCAAGAATGCTTTGGAAAGTTGCTGAGACATTATTGACGAGTCATTGTAACCAGTTTGAAAATTCGAGATTGCTCCTAGGTGAACCTTTATAGTGGAAGCAGAGGAACCAGATTCAACATGGGTATTTAAGAAGTATAGGATGTGTTCAGTTGGGGCAGTAAAGGGATCAAGTCCTTTATCCAAAGCCCATATGGTAAATCTTTTCCATTTGCACAGGTAAAGTTTCCTAGTCGTAGGCTTGTGATGTGCAATAATAATGCGTTGCACGGGCCATGAAAGAGAGGGATGCCTGGCAATCATGGGAATTGGAGAAGACATACGGTCAACTTGAGGTGCTGTAAATTTGGGTGAACCATGCCCTCTGGGTGAGTTAGCAGATCTGGAACAGTCCAGACTCCATGGTTTCTGTAACAGATGAGGCCAAAGGAAGGGAAACCAAACTTGTTGAGGCCAGAATGGGGCAATGAGGATTATGGTATTCTTTGTCTTTTTGGCTTTCTTCAGGAATTGTGAAATTACAGGAATGGGGGGGAAAGGGATTCAACAGACCAGGAGGCCAACTGGGGAGAAAAGTGTCCCTGGGTGATTCCCCTGGTGAGGGAATAAGGGCAAAATAACTTCTGCATCGAATACGTCACAGCAAGGTTGTCCCAATTGGCGGAAGATCCTGTCCTCCACTACAGGGTTCAAAGACCACTCGTGAGGCATGAGAATAGTCCTGCTCAATTTGTCCGCTATCATACTGGAACTTCCCGGAATGTGCATTGTTATCAGAAAGCGGTTGGAAGAAATCGCCCATTGCCAAACTCTGAGTGCCTCTCAACATAATGGGTACAATTTGGTTCCCCTTGTTTGTTGATGTACCAGACTACTGACATATTCTCTGTCTGAATTGCAACTGTACCTAGAGGAAGGGCATCTTGGAATGCTTGCACCTCTAACAGCACTGCCCTCATCTCTAGAACACTGATGTGCAAGTTGGCCTCTAGTTGAGACCATGTGCCTTGAATTGTCTTCCCCAGATAATGCCCCCCCCCCCCCCCAATCTGGGAAGCATCCATGGTCACTATTTCTTGGGGCTGGGGAAGAATAAATGGCTGGCCCAGGAGAATTTGATCTGAGTGAAGCCACCATTTGAGGTCTTGTTTGCAATGACTGGTGATCAAGACTTGGTAAGACATTGGTTGGTGAATAAGAGACCAGTGCTTTGCTAGTAACCACTGTAGTATTCGCATGTGAAACCTTGCTACAGGAACCACAGTAACTGAGGCAGCCATCGAACTTAAGGTTTGAAGTATCAGTCTTGCTGGGACTCTGTTGCTTTGGAGGATCTATCTGACTAGATCTCTGATGCTTAGTAGTCTCTCTGGAGGAAGGGGAAGCTATTCCTGAGAAAGTGTTTAGATGTGCCCCTATGAAATCTAGTTGCTGTGTAGGTTGTAGATTGGATTTCTCAAGATTTATTGAAATGCGTAAGGATGTGCAAACAGCCATGGTGTAGTCTCTTTCCTTTTCTAAGTGACACTTGATGGTAGCAATGAGGAGCCAGTCGTCGAGGTATGGAAAGACTTGAAAACCTTGCAGTCTGAGGTGAGCTGCAACCACTGCCATGCACTTCGTAAACACCCTGGGGACTGTGGTGAGTCCAAAGGGTAGTGCTCTAAAATGATAGTGACTGGCTCCTAGCCAGAAGCGTAGAAACCTTCTGGAGCTTTTGCCCATTTTTATGTGGTAGTAAGCATCCATGAGGTCTACACAGCACATCCAGTCACCTTTTTCCAAGAAAGGAAGTATGGCTTGAACCGAGAACAACCGGAACTTGGTTTGGTGGACCAATTTGTTGAATCGGCTGAGATCCAAAATGGGTCTCCAGTCTCCGGTTTGCTTTGGCACTATAAAGAATCTTGAGTAAATTCTGGATCCTGCTTGGTCTGGTGGGACTTCTTGGATGCCTGTTTTTTCTAGCAGTTTTTGGATTTCTAAGACTGCTGCCTCCCTTTGATTGGGTGTAACATCTGGGAGTTTTTTCTGTGGTTTGGGGGTTGTAAACAATGGAATCTGGTTACCTCTGGATATTATTCCATGCTCTCATTTGTCCGAAGTCATTAATTGCCAGGCCAGTAGTGCAGGGATAAATGCCCCCTGACCACTTCCAGAGGAGGGTAATCGGGCATTCATTCAGGGATGCTGATATGAAGTATCAGAGAAAGATTCTCTGGACCCCTGATTCTGAGGTCCATTCCTGCCTCTAGGGGGGGCGTCTTCCATTGTTTCCCCCTCTGCCGCGGGGGAAATCTTTGCCTCGTGAGTCATAGAAAGGCCCTTTGGATTTCGTAAACCATAGTCTCCCACTCCTCTGATTCCTTGAGTAAGGTCATTGAGGGGTAGAGAAACATATGCCCACGGCAGATAGGGTCTTACCATCCTGCTCACTTCTGGCTAGAGTTTCTTTAACTTTTGGGCCAAAAAGGGTGGATACATCAAAGGGAGCATTGAAGAATGATGCTTTGAATGGCTCCACAAAGTTGCATCAACGCATTCAAGCGTGCCTTCTGATGGCTATACCTGAACCCACTGCTCTGGATGTCCCTTCAGGTGCATGAGGTATGAGCCTCATGGACGAATTAGAAATAGATTCTAGGGTCGCAAGCTGGGAGAAAAACTTATCTCAAACCTCCTCAGCTATTGCTCCTGACAGAGTATTTGAAAGTTCTTTAATCAAATCTCTTTGTAATCTTGTAAAGTGTGCCATATAATTCAACGACCTCAGAGCAAAGGTTGCTGAAGCATAAACACGCTTCCCGAATCTATCCAACATCCTAGACTCCTTGTTAGGAGGATGGACAGTATGACTCTGTTCTGCGAGTTCTCTCTTCGTGGCTGCTGCTATCACCACGGCGTCAACAGGGACTCCTTTTGACCAATGTGGTTCCTATTTAGGTGCAGATAAAATATGGTTTGGCCTCTTCGGGATAGGCTCTATGACATCGGGTATCTTCCACACCCGCTGAGCAATCAGTTTGATGAGATCCTTAGCGGACAGAGAAATCCAAGAACTGGAGGGCTGGGTGCAAAAAGCCTCCAGGTATACTGACTCCTCTGAGGAAGGCTGGATGGACGACCAGCCACCCCTCTGTTTAAGGATTTCAAGGATGTCCCTGAAGGAAACATCTTCAGGGGGTGACCTAGGGGAGCCTTCCCCTTCATCGAAGTCCGTATCTTCAGTGTAAGACTCTTCCAGTGCTTCCTCTTACACTTCCTCTTTGCAGGGACTTCCTTGGGGGATGTTCTGGGGAAGTTTCTGAAGAGATGACCACCAAGGTGGGCATCTCCTGGGACTTTTGCATCCTCTGTCCAGTGGGTGAGGTCAGCGGTAGCTCCGGCCGAGAGGAAGGGGAAGAAATCTGCCCAGACATGGAAGGCAAAGACTGGGAATCCTCGAAGGATAAAGCCTTCTCCATAATACGGAAAGCAGGTCCCCCCGTAGAGGGGTGGGAGCCCAGAACCGAAAAAGACTGCTTCGGAACCTGGGTCATACCCCACACCGAAGAGACTGCCCCTGTACCTGGAGCCTAGGTCTGAAAGTACAGCTGTGTTCACTTACCATAAATGTAGATGTTTGAGTGTATTCACTGTTGCAGTCATCACATTTGGGTTATCCCTGCCAGGGTAGCCCTCGGCCAGCCCGAATACCAGAGACTTAGTATTTCTGCGTCTGTTGCTGTCGCTTGAGGACTGACGTTAGGTCATCAGTAGTATAAAGTAAGGCAGCTGACGCCATTACATCAGTTTTTCTTGCCCTAACCTGTCAGAAGCCCCCCAAGTAGGAGGAGAGATTCTGGTGGAAGAACCCCACCAATGAAAAATAAATATCAATATGTCCCTTGTAAAGAAAGGAGAACAACAAGTTAGAGTGGTAATAAAAGGAGAAAGAGAAGAAAGGGGGATGGAGGGAGGGAAACCAGGACTGCAACAGTGAATACAATCGAACATCTACATTTATGGTAAGTGTACACAACTGTACTACGTTCTTTGTGTTTCACTGTTGCAGTCATCACATTTGGGTTGATTCCCAAAGCTGAGGAAAAGGGTGGAGGCAGTCAAGGAACTAGGGGCTGGCTAGGATGCCCTGCAAGACTGCAGAGGCAAACCCTGCCCTGGATTTGGAGAAGAGAGGCGGGTGGTAATGCTTGGTAAAAGTGTGAACAGATATCCAGGTGGCAGCCTCCAGGATGTCCCTGTTGGAACTCCTCTGAGGAAAGCTGCAGAGGTGGAGGCTGCTCTGGTGCAGTGTGTCCTGACCCCTTGGGGGGAGGCTTTCCATGCTGTTTGTAGCAGAAATGGATGCAGTGTGCTATCCATTTGGAAATGGTTTGTTTGGAGATGGCTTTGCCTTCTGCCCCTGTAGCAAAGCTATCCAGCAATTGATCAGACTTTCTGAACACTCTGAGAGGCATGGACGGCTCAGACGGAACCAAAAGGGTACCATGCAGCAGGGAACCGACCAGTGAGTCCCGACCCTGGGAGTACTCCGGTGCTGAAGACTTGAAAATACTCAAGGCGGTTGTTGGAATTGAAGACGGACATGCTATCAGAACTGACTCAGTCGGAGCCAAAATTGTCGGAACTGAGGACTCCAAAGGCTCTGGTAGAGTTGGAGGAGGAGGAGTGTTGGTAGGTGTCATAGAATGTACAGTCTCAACACCGGATTGGCTCAGAACCGAGGGTAGTCCTCTTGCCACAAGGAGCTGATCCACTAATCTCATGATGTCCTGCTCAGATAGGCTCTTAGTAGACCTCACCGAGAAGGTGGAAGGAGACCTAGATCGTCTGATTTCCACAAAAGGGGTGTCTCGGAAGGGGTCCACAGGTGTTGAATAAATGGTTCGTGGAGGTGACGGTAATTTAGTTGTCTTCGGAACTGAGGGCTCTGTCGGAGCCGATGCCGAGATATCCATCCATTCCGAATGTGGTTTAGTAGGTTGTGTCAAGTCTCTCAGAGCTGAAGAACTTTTTGGTGCCGAGGAAAGTTTTGGTATCTTTTTAGTCGGTTCCGAGGAACTTGGAACCGAGGACACTCTCTTCTTAGAACTATGGGGAGAAGTTCCCGCTTCCACAGTTTTCTCCTTAGAACCAGAAATGGCCTCGTCAAAAGAAGATTTTAAAAGGCCTTTCAGTACCAACTTGTTCTTTCCATTAAAGTGCGAGATGAGAAACCGTGACAAATCGCACAATTCTCCTGAAAATGAATTTTTCCCAAACTAGTGGGCATTTTACTCTCACATTTCTTACACCTCTTGAACCCTGAGGAGCCTTTGAGGGTTTAGAGGGTAATTGTTTTTGGTCTGCCATTATCCACGATCAGGAAAAAGGGAAGTTTTTTTTTTTTTTTTTAGAAGAAAATAGGAAGAAGAAAAGAAGAAAATACCAACAATGGTCACCAGGATATCTTAAAAGGTATTATAAAGTGAAAGATTACCAACTATGGTAAATGAAGAGCTTTACCGTTCAGTAATAAAGATTATCAGAAATTCAGAAATTTCACTAGAAAGGGGGATCGGGTAGAATTACTAATAAAATGATAAGTAGTAGAAGAGATTTGAGTTAGAAAATTTAAATAACACTTACAAAAAACTGCCAAGGCTCGAGAGATATGAAGAACACATCTAGTCTGTGAAGCAGCAAACAAAATCTGATCAAGATCAATAATCTCTATGGTGAGCATTTTGGGTAGAGCCTGGCTTGAGAGTTTAGAGAGCGTGAGCTGGAAAATAACTTTCAAGTCGGTTCCGAGGGTTCGGAACCGAACCCACCATCAAGGATTAGGTGAAGATTAACAACATCATATCTGATGTTATATTCTGTTTTATGAATTTGACATTACCTAATAAACTTCATACTTTCTTAAAAAAATGATGTAAAGGAATCAGTGCCATCAAAGGTCCTTCAGGTCAAGTTGGTAGAGAAGTCTGTATGAATCACTCAGTCAGAGAAGGTTGCTGCCATTCCCTCCAGTGACTTTCATGTGCAAATGACAAGCCCATGCAGTATGCACAATGTACAGCAAAGGATACAAGACCCAGAAGAACACCAACCTGTGAGACAATTGTTCATCAAAGAGAAAAAGAGTTATGTACTTACCATAACTTGGAATCTGTACTATCCAGTGTCATTATTCATCACAGACGGGTCTTGGATCTGACCTTGGATCTGAGCTGGCAGTGTAAGCGACAGCTTCTGAGCTCAAGCTCCTCCCCTTCCAAGAGTCTCTGCTACCCATAATCCTCAGATCAAGTTTGCTAGATAGAAACAAGGACAGTGAAACTGTCTACAATAAGGAACAGTAGTACTAACACACCATTACTCCATGAATCCTCGGTCACCAGAAGGAGGGAGGACAGAGGGTGGGAACGTGATGAATAATGACACTGGATAGCACAGATTCCAAGTTATGGTAAGTACATAACTCTTTATCTGATGCTATCCATGTCATTATTGATCAGAGATGGGTCAGAGTCCCCAGCTATCCATAACCCTGGGAGGTCTCAAGGAAGGACATGCCACAGAAGAACCAAACGAAGCTCTACCCCTGGACACCAAGTCCAGCTTGTAATGTGTTACAAATGTATGAGGATTTTACCAAGGAGCAGCAGCACAGATGTCATCCAAGGAAGTCCTTGCCCAGAAGGCCAAAGAAGTGTCCACCGACCTAGTAGAATGAGCTTTAACCATCCTGGGAAGATCAGTGTGACTGCTTTCATAAATATGAGCTATGCAGCAAGCACTCCAACGTGAAACAGACACTTTGGAAATGGCCTTACCTTTCCTGGCCTGAGAGAATGCCATGAAAAGTTGATCTGATTTTCAAAAATTCTCAGTCCTGTTCAAACAGAAACGTAGCTGCCTGTGAACATCCAGCCAATGCAGTTTGTACTTCCCTTTGTTCGAAAAATTGGGAAAAAAGATGGGAGGTTGAACTGACTGACTAAGGTTAGCCTCTGAGGCTACTTTAGGAATAAATGAAGGACTGGCCCTGAGAGATACCCTATCCTTGTGAAAAAACATGAAGGGAAGTTTTATGCAAAGATCCTGTAATTCAGAAACTGTCTTGGCCGAGGTAATAGCCACCAAAAATGCTGTCTTCCAAGACAGAAACTTAATATTACACACAGCCGCAGGCTCAAAGACAGGTTGTGTCAGGGACTGCAGCACCAAAGTAAGATCCCAAGGAGACGGATCTTTGAACGGAGGCCTGAGTAAGAAAACACCCTTAAGAAAGGCCTTGCACAGCTTAGAAGAAAATGTGGGGGTGTCACTTAGGTTGAAGTTGGGTACAGCCGCCAATTGCAATGATGCCAACCTGGAAACTGTGAAAAAAGGGAGTCCGGCCTCCAAAATACGGGAGGATAAGGGAGGATTTTTGACAGTTTTAAGGGATGCAAATAGTCGGTAAAATAGCTACGAGATACACAAATCTATGTTAAAAAGTGCACTGTCAACCATTCCATACTGCCCCTATCAAGTACAACTGCAACTATTCGTTATGTTTATTGCTTACCCTTGAAAACTGCAAGAACAAAATGTGATATGTTGATGTTTGCAGCAATCAAACTTTATCATTATAAACAGCATAAACATATTTATAGCTGACAACAAAGTCACTAATAATGAGTCAATGTCACTGATAACTATATACATTCACTTTCTTTCTCTGACATGTTGTGCACTGTCTTAACGTTACTGTTTGCCATCTGATGAAACAGTAGTACTTGAGGCTCCTTCCAGTGATTTAACCGTTGCCTGTTTTGCCTGTCGCAAAAACTTGTCAGTGAAAGGTGTTGAATAGCAGTGTTGGTCTTCATGGTATTTGTTGGTCTTGGCAATCAGTATCGACTGCAAGAGTCTTGGCCCCATGTTAGGCCTGAAATCAGTTTGGTTTCGACGGACCTGACTGAAGATTCTTTCAGAGTCAGCACTGCGATGTGGTATCACCAGAATCCCTTTCATCACATGTGAAAGGAGATCGTATTTTGGCTTGTTCTGAGTATCTTGTAGCTGGCCCATAAGATGCCACCGCACATCTGCTCTCTCAGCTTTCTGAACACTGTCTGGCAATGATCTGTCACACTGATACAGGAAAAACTGTTGTTGTAACTTATCAAGTTGTTTGCCACCTTCAGGAAGCAGACATGGAAATCGCTTTACAAAAGTACAGCAGAGAAGCAAACCTCAAGCTGTCTGATGTTCTTAGTTCGATGTCCACCACTTCAGCATGTTTCAGAAGAGGATCCTGAAGTGGCATCTTGTCGACAATATATTTGCTTGCAGTCTCCATGAAATGTCTTACACTTTTGTAGAAGGCAAGTTTGTCTCTGTCATCCAACAAACCTTGTTTAGCAATCAGTGATCTGACTGCACCACCACAAACCAAGTCTTCATTGTCCTTCTGAATGGACCGATCACTAAATGCCAGACCAGATATACATGTTGCTTCAACTATTGCTGATGGCTTGATGAAACGAACTGCTAATGATTTGAGAAGAGACAGCAGTATTCTTCTCAGTTTATGAATTAATGGTTTCTGTTCCTGTAGTTTCACATTGACATTGTCGAAATCTGGTAACACGTTGTCAAGGAACAAGCAATACAGCTTTGTCTGTGGTGATATCAGAAGTCGCCTTATATGTTGTGGTCTACCTTCACTGGCTGTATGGCTTCCAGTAGTACTACTAGTACTGTTTTCTTGTTTTGATGTGCAATCAGAAGACTTCATCACAGCAACAGGAGACTGCAGTTTCGTTGAAGGTGCTGATACTGTCTTAGCAGGTTTTTGCGGTTCTTTATGGTCCACCTGTTTTGTCGGTACTCCAGAATCATGCTGTTTTTCTTTACTAACCATCTTTGCAGTGACACTCTGACCAGCTTTGCCAAGACTGTTACTGATGACTGTACACCGTTTTTTGGCAGATATATTTTCAGGAGTTTTTGCAGTCTGTGACTGCCTTGCGTTTCACTGAACTTGTGACTGTAGGTGCCTTGACCTGGGACTTGAAGTATTCTGTAAGTGGCTCCCACTGCTCAAGTATGCGTCTAAGACACAATCCCAATGACAGCCAACGAGTGCTGACATACTTCAGGATCTTTCCTACTTCAACATTACATAAAGCCTGAAACTTTTGCAATTCTTGCTGTCGCTTACTGCTCTTGTCTAGAAAGTAATAAATGTCAATGATGAGTTCATCAGCTGAAACCGGAAGTTCCTTTGAAGCTTTCTCTGCTGCTATGTGCAGAAGATGGCACGGGCATCCACTGAAATACACTGATGGATGTTTTTTGTTAACATAAGCAATAACACCATGCTGTTTTCCAGACATTACTGCAGCATTATCGGAACCCAGTGACAAACAGTTGGTCCACAACAGGCCATTCTGTGTCAAATTGTCATCGAGCAGCTTGAAAATGTTCTCACCTGTTGCACTTTCACTGCAAACTGGCACGGACAGAAGTGATGTAACTATCAAGCCATTTGAATGTGCATGTCTTACAACAACTGGAAATAACTTGTTGGCTCCATAGTCATTACTACCATCAGTCGCTATGCTGAAAGAAGAAGACTTAATCGTCTTAACTACTGCATCTGCACTGTCATCTGCCATGAAGTTTATCAGACTTGTCGCCTTGGTACGAGCACAGCCAAATTTCTCGGCGATTTTAGAATCAGGACACATTCGCCTCAATAATGGTCCAAAATGGTCAGCAAAGGATACCGGCAAATTGTGCTCTACTATTGCTGAAGCCAGTAGAGCCTCTGCTCTTATCACCTGGAGGTCATCATTTCCGTAATATGAAGTAATTGACTTGGTTTCACCGATGTCATGTGCTTGATGGTTGCCGTGTGCTGCTTGATATCATTTTGACTGCCGTGGCCAATAGATATGTCAATAGAGCATATGGTGCAGAAAGCGTGCTCGTCACTTTTAGATGACTTTGTAATGAAATTAAAGATTTTACCATACTCATCTTTATATTTCTGCATCCATTTCTTACACTTTTTATAGATTTTATCACTATTTGTTGCCATATTTACTAAATGGTAAACATTTCAACCGTGCAAGTGAAGTCTCGTGCACCTCGTGATTTGAATAAAAGTGACTATAGACTGGAAACGGGAGTTTACTGCTAGCAACCAGGAGGCCGTATTTCAGGTCTAAAAACGGGAGCCTCCCGGCAGATACAGGAGGGTTGGCATATCTGCAAATGAAGTTTAATCGTCGAGAAGCTCACCCCTTGTTGAAAGAAAGAGGACAGGAATGAAAAAATGTCTGGAATAGGAGCAGAAAATGGAGTTATGTCACACTGACGAGCCCAAAGAGAAAATCTCTTCCATTTACCGGAATAAACCTTTTTGGTAGAAGGCTTCTGGGAGGCCAAAATAATGTTCTTCACCAGAGAAGACAGTTTAAACTGGCTGACAATCACTGGAACTGAAGGTACCAAGCTGTCAGCCGAAGGGACGAAGGGTGGGAAGAAAAAGCCCACGGAGATGGGAAATGAAATCCTGGGCTGGATCTAATATCCAAGGTGGATATTTCAGATGAGATCAAAGGAGAGAGAACCATGTCTGACAAGGCCAGAAGGAGGCAATGAGGATGAGATGAGTCTTCAGGTGACATGCCTTCTGTAAGATTTTGGGAATGAGGGGTGTTGGAGGATAGGCGTAGAGAGGTCCCGGTGGCCAATCATGGATCAGTGCATCCCTGGGTGATTCTCCTGGTGGGGGGATCAGAGCAAAGTATTTGCTGCATTTGTGATTGATTGGGGAGGCAAACAGATTGCAGCAAGGGAGACCCCAAAGGTTGAAAATCTGTCTTGCCACTGACTGGTTCAGTGACCACTCGTAGGGGCTCAGGAAAGATCTGCTAAACTTGTCTTCCAACACACTGGAATCGTCGGGAATATGCGTTGCAAGAAGAAAGCACCTGGAGGACATCGCCCATTCCCACCCTCCCATGGCCTCTCTGCACAGAAGATATGACTGTGTTTCCCTCTGCTTGTTGATGTAGCAGACTACCGCCATGTTGTCAGTCTGAATTGCCACAGTCCCAAGAGGGAGATAGCCCTGGAAGGCTTGCAATGACAGAAGGACTGCTCTCATCTCTAGGACACTGATGTGCAACTTGGTCTCTGACAAGGACCACATGCCTTGGACTGTCCTTCCCTGAAAATACCACCCCACCTCAACAGGGAGGCGCCCATGGTTCACTGTGGCCTGTGGCTGTGGAAGACAAAAGGGTATCCCTAGCAGAAGGTCTTCAGACCGGAGCTACCATATTAAGGGATGCCTGAGAGATCCTGACTGTCATAGACACAGGATGAAGATGAGCTGACCACTGCACTGCAATGGTCCATTGTAGAACTCGTATGTGATACCTGGCAAAGGGGACCAATTGAATTGCCTCCACTATGGAACCGAGGGCTTGTAGGATTAAATGGGCAGGAACCTTCTCCCGATCCAGAAGGAGGAGGACTTACTCCCAAATTGCATCTGTCCTGCAGGGGGAAAGAGCTGCAGTCTTCGACACCGTGTCCAGAAGAACCTCTATAAATTCCAATCTCTGGCATGGAGCAAGATATGACTTGGGAAGGTTGACTGTAATGCCCATATCTCAAAAGAGTCCGACAGTGTAATCCATGGCTAGAGTGAGTTGATGCCTTGTGGGAGTCGTGAGGAGCCAATTGTCCAGGTACGGAAAGACCTGAAACCCCTGCAGTTGGAGATGGGCTGCTACCATTGCCATACATTTGGTGAACACCCTGGGGGCTGAGGTGAGACCAAAGGGCAGGGCTCAGAACTGATAGTGATTGACCCCAGCTGAAAGTGCAGGAATCTCCTGGAGTGTCTGTCGATTCTTATGTGATAGTACGCATCCTTCAGATACACAGAGCACATCTAATCATTCTTGCACAGAACTTCTTGACTGACAAATTCAAATTGCTGAGGTCCAGAATGGGATGCAGGTCCCCGTTTTTTTTGGGCACTAAGAAGAAGTGAGAATAGGTTCCATACCCTTGCTGTACTGTTGGGCCCTCCTGGTTCTACTATGTCCGGCTCCTTCCATGCCCTGCTGGAACTAAGCTGGATGAGCTTATCCACAGGGGGAGACACCCAGAAGGAAGATGGGCCCATCCCGACAGCCTTCAGAAACATGGATTCTTCCAGGGACGGGGTGGGGGAAGACCAACCACCCCGATCTTTCAGGATCTTGAGGATGTCCCCAAAGGACACCTCCTCGGATGGAAGTCCGGGGGACCTGTCCACATCCTCGAAATCTGTGTCCTCTGTGAAGGACTCTCGAGGGGAGTCCAAGTGCCTCCTCTTGCACATCCTCTGCCGGGGAGGCTCCTCCACTGTGGGCTCTGGGGATGACTTTGAAAGGAGGGTACCCCGATGGGTGTAATGCCCTTCTGAAGGCATTCATGGGAGGGATGACCCCGAACAGTTGATGAGGACTCAACACCCAAAGTAGAATAAGGCAGGTGGGGTCCAGAGCCGAGGTAGAGACTGCCGACCAACTGGACATGGTCCTATCTATCGCCCGAAAGGCTGAAGGACTGGAACAATCCCCGCCCGCTCATCCCCCCTGGGAAAGGCCAAGTGGGACAGAAGGGGGGACCCCGACCCAGCATCGATGTCACCGGATGATATCAGCCCCGGGCTGTCCAAAGCAGATGCCCCCAAGGGAAGGGAACAGTCCAAAAACTCTGGACCGGATCCTCCACTCTGGTGACCCGTGCAGACCTCTTGGGGCCGAGGCATTGCCGGCTCCAAGGTCAGTGGAGCCAAACCCGCCAAAGACCAAGGTAGCATGGGAATGGGAATACTACCCAACACCGACAGCCTCTCCCTAGGCAAGCTCTGACCCTGGGGGGGGCTGAACTTGCAAGAGTCGGAGGGGAAGAGAGGAGTTTTGATGTGGGTGAAGAGCCGCTCAACAAGTTGTAATAAGCCAAGTTCAATTTGGGCTTTGAGGAAGCTCCTCATCATCTGGTCCATGTCTAAAGGGAGCAAACTCCGAAACAGAAGAATGGCCTGAATGAGTTGAAAGTCTGCACTCCCTGGAAAAGGACCTATTGGACTGCCTCAGATCTGGTTTTCTCATGGGGCTGGAAGGTCATAAATAACGATGGGCTCTGAAAAAGACATCGGATCAGATGGCTTGGATGGATCCAAGAGCAATAAGGACCCCACGGACAGATCCGATGGCCCAGTCTGATCTGAGGGGGTTTTGGTCCCGACTGGCTCTGAGGACGTCCCAGCCTCTGAGGATCTGGATGCGACTGGGGGAGCTGAGGTTCTCGGAGCTGAAGACCCCAGAGCCGACACCCCCGAGGCTGGGCTTGTTTATGGTGAACTGGGATCTGAGAGCCTCGGCCTTTTAGAAGGAGGGTCCCGAGAGGAAGAGGGTTTCATCTTGGGATCTGACAGGACTTAAGAGGAGGAGCCTGAGACCAAGGGACCCCCCCTTTAGCTAGGCCTTTAAGCAGAAGCTTATATCTATGGTCTAGGAGAGCCCTGGGGTTGAATCTCACACAGATATTGCATTCATCCTCTAAATGGGGCTCTCCTAAACAGTAGACATACTCCTAATGCATATTGGTGGAACCTAACTTCCGACCAAATGAAAAGCAGCACCTGAACCAACAGGGTTTGTCCGACATCCTAAGAAAAAAACAAAAACACACAAACACCCCAGAATACACACACACACACACACACACACACACACACACACACACACACACACACACACACACTCACACACACACACACACACACACACTCTCTCTCAACCAAGAAGGACGAGGGGAAAAGAGAGCATGAAAGGAATTATTACTAACGGGAAGGTGGGAAACCCTAAAGGACCGACCAACGGCTAATTGAGGGGAGGGAATTAGCTACTAAAGATAAAGACAGAAGAAAAAGGGTGAGAAAAATCCCCAAAAATATACAAAAGAGACTACACATCTTAAAAGCAAGATCTATAACAGCTCGAGGCCAAGCCCTATCCCACAATGCACCACTACATTCCCCAGATCTTGTTTGCTGCCAACTAAAGTAGAAACCTATCCCAGATTTCGAGGAAATCATACATCCAGGGTAAAAGGAAACTGCTTTAAGAAAACCAAAACCAAACCAAGTGGTACCTCTCGTGCTTCCAGACATAGAAAGGGGGCAGGAGGGAGGGTCGTAATAATGAAGGCGAGAGTAACAACTCACATGGAACGTTATGGTAAGTACAAAACTTCTTAATGTGAAGTTGTTCAATCTCTCCTTCATTCTTACTGATAGGTAGCGTCCCCAGCACCACAATTTTGGGTGGCTCACGGGAGTACCTGTTTCAGGACGGCAGATCCAAATGAAGCCCTGTCCCTAGAGGCCTTGTCCACTTTGGAATGAGATCTAAAAGTATGTGGATTTGACCAGGTGGCAGCTGCACAAATAGAATCTATAGGCAACCTGATCAAGAAGGCTGCAGAAGTAGAAACCACCCTTGTAGAATGAGCCTTGACCTTGTTCTGTAATGCAAAACCTGCTTTACTGTAGATAAATGAGATACAATCAGAGAGCCATTTCGATAAGGTAGGTTTGGACACAGGTGTACCGTTTCTTAAATCTGAGAAGGAGACAAACAGCTGATCAGCCCTTCTGAGATCTTTTGTTCTGTCCAAATAAAAACGAAGTTGTCTATGCACATCAAGTTTGTGAAGCATATATTCCAACTGGTTTGAATGGTAGAAGACGGGTAACTCAATCGTCTGATTCAGAGTAAATTCAGAACATACCTTGGGTAGAAACGATGGATTCATCCTGAGGGAAACCCTATCTTTATGAAATATCAGGTAGGGCGGTTTGATGGAAAGGGCTTGCAATTCTGAAATTCTACTTGCCGATGTAATAGCCTCCATGAATATCATTTTCCATGAAAGAAACTTCAGCTCACAAGAAGAGGCTGGTTCAAAGGGCGGAAGAATAATTTTGGACAAGATTAGATTTAGGTTCCAGGGAGTAGTGGGAGATCTGATAGGTGGTTTTAAGTGCATAGTACCTTTCAAAAAAAGCCTTACCCAGCTTATGAGACATGATACCATTTTCGGCTACCCCTAAATGAAAATTAGAAATAGCAGCAAGTTGGACTCGAATGGTTGCTGCTGCAGCTCCTTCATTGAATAGTTTAGTTAGGAATTCCAGTATATCTGCTATAGACTCCTGGAAAGGGTCAATATTATTCTGTTGTGCCCAGATGGAAAATGTTTCCAATTACTGAGGTAACGTTTCCTAGTAGATGATTTGTGTGATGACAAAAGGAGATGTTGCGCTTCTTCTGACAGATTCTGGAACCTGGCTATTCTGGGAATTGGAGCAGCCAAGCTGTCAGATTGATGCACTGAAGAGAGGGATGAAGAGCTCCTGACAAATGGGTCAACAGATCCGGCACTGGGTCCAGGATCCAGGGCTCCTCTAGTAGATGAGACTTCAGAAAGGGGAACAAAATTTGACGAGGCCAATATGGGGCAATTAAGATGAGTGTCCTTCCCAGGAAACTGGCTTTCTGCAATACTTTGGGAATCAGCGGGAAGGGGGGAAAAGCATAAAGGAGTCCCAGAGGCCAATCGTGGACCAGAAAGTTCCTCAGTGGCTGACCCTGTTGAGGGATCAGGGCGTAGCTGCTGTACTTGGTGTTTGTGGAGGTGGCAAAAAGATTGCAGCAAGGCTGGCCCCATCTGCGGAAAATCATTTCCGCTACTTCGTTCTTGAGAGACCACTCGTGAGGTAGCAGAATAGCTCTGCTGAGTCTGTCCGCTATTATGTTGGATTTCCCCGGGATGTGCACTGCAATCAGAAAACGCTGGGTGGACTCTGCCCATTTCCATAATCTCAGAGCCTCTCGACACAGGGGGTAGGATTTGGTTCCTCCTTGTTTGTTGATGTACCAGACTACTGACATGTTGTCCCACTGGACTGCAATCGTGCCTAGGGGAAGAGAGTCTTGAAAGGCCTGCAATGCTAGAAGAGCTGCTCTCATCAATGAGTCTGTCCGCTATTATGTTGGATTTCCCCGGGATGTGCACTGCAATCAGAAAACGCTGGGTGGACTCTGCCCATTTCCATAATCTCAGTGCCTCTCGACACAGGGGGTAGGATTTGGTTCCTCCTTGTTTGTTGATGTACCAGACTACTGACATGTTGTCCGACTGGACTGCAATCGTGCCTAGGGGAAGAGAGTCTTGAAAGGCCTGCAATGCTAGAAGAGCTGTTCTCATCTCCAGGATGTTTATGTGTAAATGAGCCTCGTGAGCCTGCCACGTACCTTGGGCTGTCCGTCCCTGATAATGCCCCCCCCCCCCACACCCGATCAGGGAGGCGTCCGTGGTCACCGTTGTGACTCGAGAGGGAAGAACAATTAGGCGGCCCATAGTCACTGTTTCTGACGTGAGCCACCAGCAAAGGTCTTTCTTGCAAGAGTCGGTAATCAAGACTAGATGATTTAAGGGTAATTTCTGAAAGGTCCATTGTGTGAATAGCAGCCATTGAAGAATGCTCATGTGGGATCTCGCAAGGGGTATTGCAATAATTGCTGCTGCCATCGTGCCAAGCAGTTTGAGAATCTGTGATGTTGGTACTTTTCGCTTTGACAAGAGATCCACAATCTGTTGTTGGAGGACAATAACTCTTTCGGGGGGGGGGGGGGAGCTTCAGGGACATGCTGAGCGTGTCTAAGTCTGTTCCTAGAAAGAATGTATGCTGCAACGGCAATAAGGCAGACTTTTTAAATTTATCTTAATGCCCAGCTGTGAACATAGATCCCTAGTAGCTTCTCTTGCCCGAATAAGCAGATGCCTGGGGGGTGGGGGGGCGGTAAGGAGCCAGTCGTCCAAGTAAGGAAACACCTGGATTACTGAATGCCTCAAGTGAGCCATGACCACTGCCATGCATTTGGTGAACACTCTGGGGGCTGTAGTGAGACCAAAGGGCAGTGCCCAAAACTGGAAATGACTGGCTCCCAGCCGGAAGCGCCGATGATCCCTGGATGGCCTGGCCATTTTGATATGGTAGTACGCATTCTGTAGATCGATAGAGCACATCCAATCATCCTTCCCTAAAAATGGGAGAATGGACTGAAGCGTGACCATCCGGAACTTCATCTTCACCACATATTTGTTGAGCCTGCTGAGGTCCAGAATAGGTCTCCAGTCCCCTGTCTTCTTTGGTACCAAAAAGAACCTTGAATACGTTCCGGATCCTTGCTGGTCTGCTGGGACTGGCTGGATGACTCTTTTTTGCAAAAGTTTCTGGACCTCTATGGACACTACATCCCATAGACTGGGTGGAACATCTGGGATTCCTTTTGTTGGTCTGGGATAAGAGTGAAAGGGGATGGAATATCCTCTGGATATAACGTTTTGTACCCATTGGTCTTCTGAGATATTTAGCCAGGTGCCTAGGTACAAAGACAAACGTCCCCTGACTGCCTGCAGAGCAGGACAGTTGGGCCTCCTTTCAGGAGCGTTGATAGGGTTTCCCAAGGAACTGATCCCTGTCTCCCTGGTTCTGCGGACCCCCTCTGCCACATGGGCATCATCTTCCACCTTTGCCTCCCCCTTTGCCCCTGGAGGAGGCTTCACCTTTTGAGTTTGGAAAGGCTCCTTGGGTCTTACAGAACCACATCTTCCCACCCCGTTGACCTTTGGGATAAGGTCTAGTAGGGGTAGAAAAACAGACTCCAATGGCAGATAAAGTCTTACCGTCTTACTCACATCTGGTGAGAGTCTCTTTTACTTTTGGTCCAAATAAGGAGGAACCATCGAAAGGGGCATTCACAAAAGACGACTTAAAGGATTCTGTAAAAGAACATAAGCGCATCCAGGAATGTCTCCGCAGAGCAATTCCTGTACCCGCAGCCCTACTCATTCCATCAGCTGCGTAAGACACGAGGCGCATGGACGAGTTTACAATGGAATTGAGGGTAGCAAGCTGAGACCTCATCTTGTCCATCACCGAGTCGGCTACTGCACCCTGGAAAGTATCTCCAAGCTCCTTGAGAAGATCTCTTTGTAGACGTGTGAAGTGGGTCAGGTAGTTCAATGACCAAAGTGCAGAGGTCGTAGAATTGAACATGCGCTTTCCGAATCTGTCCATTACCCTAGACTCTTTATTAGGAGGATTAACAGACGTAGAAGTCTCCGACATCTCCTTTTTAGTAGCTGCCGCCACCACCATGGCATCAACAGGTATGGGTCTAGATAAAAAGGCCTTGTCATGGGGTGCTGATATGTACTTGTTTGGCCTTCTAGGAACAGGCTCCATAGAATCTGGTGACTCCAACGCCCTTCGAGATAAAAGATCCATTAGCTCATCAAAGGGCGGAGACAACCAAGAGGTGGAGGGTCGGGACCAGAAAGCCTTCAGGAGCACGGATTTGTCCTCGGTAGGGTTTTGGGGCTGCCAGTCCCCCCTCTGCTTAAGGACCTCAAGGATATCCCTGAAGGAAATATCCTCAGACGGTGACCTTGAGGACCCTTCCAATTCCTGAAAATCAGTGTCCGACATGATGGATTCCTGAGGGGACTCTAGATGTCTCCTCTTACATAGCCTCTTCTGAGGGACCTCCTCAGTGGGAATCTCTGGGGAAATCTTGGAAGAGCAGGGTTCCTCCAAGGGGCGTCCTGAGGCTCTGGGTCCCTATGCTTACAGTGAACCAGTGGTAGCGGAGAAGAAGCAGGCACCTTTCGGGAGGAGGTGGCCATATCAGAGGTTGTGGAAGTCCTGGGGGACAAAGCCCTCCTCATGACATCGAAGGCCCCACGGCTCCGATGCAAGGAAGCACCCGGGTCCAAAGACACTGAGGACTCCTCCTTCATCAGAACTATTGGCTCCGAGCCCAAGGTAGGAGCCGAACTCCTCCGTGCCGATGCCCCAAGAGGAAGAGTCAGACCCGACATATCGGTTTGACCCCCCCCCGGAGCCGACAGGAGAGTGTTGGCTCCCAGATTCCATCGCCGGAGCAGAGGATATCACGGTGGTCGGTACCGACAGCTCAGAGGTGAGTGTCGGCACCGACGGCTCCACCAACGACTGACTGGCCTCCTCCGGCTCCAAAGTCTCGGTGCGAGTCGGAGGAAGAGCAACAACAATAGGAGAGGACTTTGTTGGTTCTGAAGCTGAGAGAGTCGAAACCGACATAATTTTTGCAATCACTGGGTCCTGTACAAGTCTCCACACCATTCGGTCCACATCCGAATCGGATAGTCTAGAAGGCCAAGAGGATACCACTGACGGAGCTGGTGAACACAGGATTGGGGACCTCAAGGTAGTAGATACCGGTTCCAGAACTGGGGACCGGCTCCTACCAGCAACCTGAATGGTCGGTTCCAATGGCACTGGAGCCGAGACCGTAGCCTTCTTAGATGTCTTCGGGACCGAAGAGCCCTTCTGTGCCGAACCTGATGATGATGCAGGAGAAGATGGTTTTGGCTGACTGGAAGCAGAATCCAAATCCGACTGGAAGGCTGTTTTAATTAAGCCCCTTTCAACAGCTAAGTTCAAGAACAAATATATTTATCTGCCTATCGGCTATAAACTAGTTATTATACGGCAGCAATACTACTACAAGAGCCTAACTGGCTAACAGTATAAGCAAAAAGCCACAAGTCTGAAAACAAAAACGGCCAAGAAAATGGCCAAAAGCCTAACCGGCTAAAGTGAAAGGTGCAAAAAAAAAAAAACTGCAGCAAGCCTAACCAGGCTGGGATAGAGCTATGTACTAACCACAAAAAGCCAACGACCAACTAAAATAACAGGGCCACACCCAAGTATCTTAACACACTAAAAAAAGAAAAACTTATCCAACTGGATATAAGTCCAAACGGACAACAAGCCAAGCACTTTTAGTGCTAATAACCTAAACTACAATAATAGAAATAAAAAAGGTAGAAATTTTTGAAAATCACACTTATCTAATCCAAAGAAATGGCCAAGAGCTGTAAAGAACACCCGATCAGTTGCAGCGGCAAACTAGATCTGGGGAATGTAGTGGTTCATTGTGGGATAGGGCTTGGCCTCGAGCTGTTAGAGACCTCGAGCTTTGCTATTTGGCCGAATCGGAGCCAATGTTCGGCTCCGATCCCATCAGTAAAAATGAAGGCGAGATTGAACAACTTCACATTGTATATTTTCTTACCAAATCTATCCAGGGTTCTGCCCTCTTTCTCATTAGGAAGGAATTTCTTCAGGCTCTGCCTTTGGCTCCCTAGGGACCTAAGAAAAGACCACAGGGTCCACAATCAGGTGCTTGAAAAGATGTTTATGGGAATCCAGAACCCTATAAAAATGGTCTGTCTTCCTGGGGGCAGGTGGTTGGAAGTCATACTGCAGGAAAGAGTCAGAAATAGTATCATTCACAACCTCCAATACTGGAAGAACGGCTAGAGGCATGTGCTCAGGAAGTCTAAGAAATGAACTCTCTTCTTAGAGTAGAGATAATCCCGGGCTTCCCATTTGCAGAATTCCCTCCAAAGGCAAGATTCTTAGGTGGTGAAGCTGAGGCAAGATTTTCATCAGACTCAGAGTCAACATGTGACCCATAAGACATTTGGTCAACATATGCTAGCTCATCCTCATCAGACTCAGGAATGAGAGGACTCCTGGGGGAATTGCCTCTCATTATTTTTTTCTGGGAGAAGATACTGTAATGGGGGTCCTACCAGGCCTGTGCTGCCTGGATCTCATGAAATCAATGAGATCCTCAGTCACCCTGATAAGGTCCTCCATGTAAACCTGGCATGACTGGGACCCAGCACGCCTGGGCTAAAGTAAGCTGGAAATAGCCTTTCCCATGACAAAAATTCTAGTTAGGATGAAGATACTGGTTCAAATGTAAGGGTTTTGTCAATGCTTCCAACACACGATTTAGGCCCAAAGAATGGACAGCTTCCCTGACTGGGGGTCTGAGAAGAAAAACTCCTTTTAGAAAGTCCTTGAATAACTTGTGTGAGGTCAACAAATGAGCCTGTTGGCCTGAATGAAAATAAGAAGGTGATGCTAACTGCACTTAATGGTGAAGGAAACTTGAGTCCTAACCAAATCTATATGATATAAAGCAGAGAACCACTTGTATAGGGTCTCAGAAGGGGCCAGCCTGACAGATAAAATTAAAACCGTTTCCTTTTTTGCAGGAGTGCAAGCTCCCCAAATGCCTAAACTAATATACACCATCTCCATTATCCCACAAATGCAAAGAGGGGGAGAAGTTTTCAAAACAAAGGAATCACTGATTCTGCACTCTTGAAAACCACAATGCCAGTGATTTCCTATCAAAAACAGCGACTAAAGAGTTCAACATTGGCAAGCTAAACTCCCAAATTAATTTTTTGTTGAGTTCGGACTTAAGGAACTGTAGGCAAGCTTTTGTTGAGTAAGTTCTGGGATATACAAATATCTAAATGCTTCGTTCACCATCACTTTCAGATGATTTATGGCTCACAAAAATTAACATGGTTGTATTAAAGATGCCTTGAATTCAGAAACTGTAGTTACTGTAAATTAGAAGTTAACAGGCAATAATTCCTAGCAAATAAAAGACTCTGCCCTTTCGTGCTTATCTGATCTCCACAGTTTGTTCAGAGTGCATTCTAGATACCATATTAATACTACACGTCAGAATGGGACATTGGTTGGTGCTTCTTGGGGACCTGCAGCAGCTACTTCATTAGCCCTGTTATATGAGAGGTGAGTGATGGCTGTGGAATCATCTGATATGACACTGTGTAAACCAATGTAACAGGTGGGTGCATAGTTTGATTTTTTTTTAGGAGTGACCTCTGAAATTCTTATGATTCATTGAATTTAACAGACCTTATATGAACATATTACCTGTGCCTAGTTTATGCTTGCTCAGTTTAATCTTTACTTTTTAGAATTTATTCAACTTATGTTGAAAGGTTATTTCATACACTTGTTTTTCTGCTTTAAAAAGCCTAAAAAACCCCCCAGTAAAATAGTGAGACATTAAACTAGGGAAAAACCTTGATGGCAGGTCAGTTTAAATCTTAAAATTTTTAACATTATATTAGTTTTATGATCAGATAATAGCCAGGTTAATTTCAAAATGAAACTTTACACCACATATAAGGTTGGAGATCCTTAAGATGAGCAAGTGATATTCAATCTGCAGTTCTGGGTTAACGGTAATTCTCTCCATCTCACTCCTCTGTTCAACCTTCAGTTTTTATTTATAATATCCATAACTGTGTTTTATTACTGAAAATGCAATGAATCCACTTCAAAAAGAAATAGAAGTGCCCTAAAAAAGTTAATACACAAATAAGTAATTTGCAACAGTGCTTATAATCAATCTGTCCAAAATACTGTTGCTGTATTTGCTTAGTTTCAATTGTTTAATGGCACTGAGACAGAGAATAACAACTGCAAGCAATAAGCAGGAGCATTTTGCTACAGAGAACATAGCATCTAGTGCCACCAATAATCTTTAGTCTGCATGGATTGTAGTCATTAATAAGATATCAGTACTGGCACTTGACCCTAATGACATACAAAAAAACTGCATCTAACTCTATGTGAAATGCCTACAGGCAAATTAGCTACTACACCTCACAGCATTCCCAGCTTACATTTTCTGTACAAATTTTAAAAGTGTTATAGGAAATTATATGTTATATTTCCATAACATTTGTTACTTTTGCTGATTAGCTTACTTTGGAATTTGCATATAAAATGCAGGGGAAAATCCCAACAAAGACACACTTATTAATTGCATATGGCATGTAATTATACAGACATCAGAAAGGCAAGGGAAACAGAAAAGATTATGACAAGAAAAAGAATTCTCACAGAAAGATCATACAAAGAACAAAATCTGTTAACATACAGATCTACTAAATCTTTGCAAATGTACTAAGTGTTTAAATGGTAACCATCCCAAACTTTTTGCACTGGAATTAGACCACTTTTCAGGAAAATTTCCAAGGTTTGACATCTTACCTCCAGCTATGTCTAAAGGCCCATGCTTTTTGCGAAGTTCATTAACAGAATCCACATAATCCTTTCCTCCTTTCTTCTCCAGGGCATTCCCTACATGAGGAAATTATTAATGTTTACTGTTACCTGAACTTAATGTGTTTACAATTCACGTTTCTGTATAAACAAGCATTTCCTAACAGATGTAGATGAAAATAAAGCACAAAGCCAACACTGCCTGTTTTACTTTGCATAACTGGAATGCAGGACAGCTACAGAAGCTGACATATTAGGGTTTCAAACCATTCATAACTGCAAAAGGATACTTAGTCAAACAGCAATGGCAAAATGTAAATTAATGGAATAAAACTGTTTTCTCTTACATTTTACTAAATGCCTTTGCTGAAAACCTATGATGTTAATCATTATCTCATCAACTGATTTTTATACAAAGAAGTCAAATGTAATCAAGTTTAGAGTAAGTGAAGTATCACCATGAATGCCTGATTTCACCAAATGCTTGACAGTACTGTCAGAATGTAGGAATTTTACTTCCAGATCTAATGTACAATCTTAACATGTCAACATTTGTTGATGTCATGTATGCAGCCTTGCAGTGCTTAATCTTTTTGGGCAGTACACATATTATAAAATCTATGCAATAAAAGTAGCTCATACAGTTCCCTACATTTTTTTCTGAAAAAAGATGAGGTTAGAGAATGCCAAAAATGTACTGCAATTACAGAGAAGTATGCTGTAAAATTGTGTTGATAATTAAATATCTGGCTCTACTACGAATAATCATATCTTACTTAACCTGCATATGACTATTAAAACCTGAAATATCTAAAACTTTTGCAGCCTGACAGCTACACTTTCAAGATAGCAAAATATAAAAACATTTGGTGGGGGGAATCCAACCAACACAGAAGCAAGCTCCCACATCCCTGAAACTTTGAGAAAAGGGAGAAAGTGAGGAAAACACAACACTTACCTTCTCAGTCTTCTCCAAGTCGAAAAGAAGTCAGACAGTGATGACACTTCGAGCAGCAATTGATTGGTCACTGACAACACAGTCTCTTTTTACAGCTTATCTAGTTCCTTTTCTCTTCATTTAAATATATTATCAGCAGCAGATTAAACAGATATCCTTCAGTGTCTACATAATTAGCAGAATATATGAAAACAAATGGTATAGCTAGAAGACTTGTAAAGGCATACAGTACATGAAACGGAAAACTAATTTTTCAGTAATGAATTGCACTGGGGAAGTATAGATGTAAAGGCAGAAATAGCATACAAAATGAAAAAAAAAAGAAATTATTAACAAACTATGTTATACAATGAGCTGAGCTGAAGAAAAAGAGTGGCTTGGGAATCAAATCCTTCAGAACTTTCATGCCAACTGAGTGGCAGGCTGAAGTCCTGAAAAGGTTAATTCTGGGAAATTAAAATTACAGATCATCACCCTGGTAATAAAACCATACAAAAATAAAGGGATGGAGGGAGGGAGCGGTTACTGCAGCACTGATCATTTAAATATCTAGTCATGGTAAATTAACGTACACAGCTGTACTATGTTCACCGTTATGATCACTGCTGCAGTAACCTTAAATGCATGGGTAGACTAACTTAAAAATAGTCTGCTTTGACACAGGTTGTCCATTTTTCATACCTTCACAAGAAATGAACGACTGAGCAGAATTCCTAAAATATTTTGTTTTGTCAAGATAGTACCTGACTTGTCCAGGGACATGCAAGGTATGGAGTATCCTTTCTTCCTCATACTTAGTACTGGAATACCACTTTAAGCATAAACAGGTTCATACTTTCATAGGTGGTTACTAGAGCCATTTTAAGCCTAGCCAAGCTTACCCCAAATTTATCCAAATATTGTAGATGTGTCAATACCCCCAAATAATTTTATGTTTATGATACAGGCTCATACACTTCAAGTGTTCACAGCCTGCCCCTGCCTATTAAGGACACAGATGCCAGACCAGGGATACATTTGTGATTTCCCATCTTCTGGTCCAAGTTACATTTGAAAAGGTCTAAGGATGAGATTTGTATCACATGGATGGGAAGCTTGTTCCAGAGAAGGGGTAGTCTTTGAGACACATACCTGTCCCTCCAACATGTCCTGTTTGTCACATATCAGGTTTAGGTCCTTAGTGGAGGTATTTCTGAAGCTATTTATTTTGTGGATGTGTAACAAATCCATCAGACTGAGATCTGGGTATGCCTTGCAGGCTAGGCATACACTGTCATACAGCAGTCTGAAAGAGACCAAGTACAGGGTCAGGGCTTTGCGCTGGTCCATGTAGGATTGTTTACTCTTTGCATTCATTTTGTGAGGAGCCTATGTGGTCTGGACCCAATGCCTCATCTGATGAGAACTAAGTATAGCGGAACAATAACGTCCTTTGTGCTGGATGCCATTGTCTAACGTATACGTTGTGCAACACAGAATGATTTTATCACCATAGTAGAAACTTGGTGGTAAAAGGTCAGTTACTGTCAACATGCATTCCCAGGTCCCTGACTAGTGGGTCTACTTTTAGGGGTGTATTATTAATGTGGTAATTTCCACGGGAGGCCATCTTTCCAAAGAGTGCTATTTATTCATTTTCTCACACTGAGATGTAGTCCATGGCTCTGGCACCAGCTGTTAGTCACCAGCTGTTAGACTGTGTCAGGCCCTCTTGTAGAGTCTCTTTGTCTTTAGGTGCTTCATTGACAAACTTAGTCAGCTACAGGCCCTTGAAGTTTGCCTTAATTTCAGAAAAGGGGATGACAAAAAGGAGAGGCTCCAATACTAATCCTTGTGGGACTCTGCTAGTGGCTGGATTCACTGTGGAGGTGGCTTCTCCTATCCCTACTTCTTGTGTCCTAAAGATGGCTATCCATCAGGTGATATACAGGTTTACATCTAACTTTGTAAGTTTATCTACAATGCTCAAATGATGCATTGTGACAAACACCTTGGCGAAGTCGAGGTAGGCAGTGTGTACTGTTTTGTCCTTGTTTATAGCTTTAGTGACCTACCTGAAGAAGTCCACCAGCTTAAGTAGGCATGATCTGCTACTGTAAAATTGAACAGTGCAATGTACAGTGTCTGCAGGTTTCCTATATCATTGTATATCAGATCCATGACAATTCTTTCCATGCCCTTGCATATCAGACTAGTCAGACTTATGTGTCTGCAGTTCCCTGGGCCAGTGGAAGGCACACCATTCTATAGATGGATAACTGTTCCAATCCTCCATTCATTTGGCATGTAACCTGTCTGTAGGCTATGGTTAAATAGAGATTCTAATAGGCCTGACAGGTTATGTTTCATGCTAGTCCCAGGCAGCCTGGGATATTATCAGGGTCCACTGAAGTAGTGTTCCTGGCTTTCCAGAGCACAGTGAGGACCTTACACCTAGTAATAGTTGGTGGAGAAATGGTGGAGGGCATTTCCGGAGGTGACCACGAGTGATACAGGAGTAAAACTGGAGCTAAATTTATCAGCCAGCAGATTTGTTACATCCTCTGGCTCCGTATAGCTGGTTCCTTTCACCATTGTTGGGTGCTCCCCTTAATGTTGCGAATATAACTGTAGAAAGCCTTATGGTTGCCCTTAGCCTGGGGGTATTTTTACCTCAAATATGGCTTTGGTTGACTTGATTAGTCCCCTGAGTTGCTTGTTCAGAATAATGAGGGAATTTTTACTTTACTGGGTAATGCCTGTCCTGTTTTTGGTCATGACTTTATTTCTTTTGTTATACAACTTATTTATACATGGATTTCACCAGGAAGGCTTGTTTAGGGGGTTGTCCTATGTTTAATACATGATTTGTGAACATTTTTAAATGATAAATGAAGGACTAATTCACAAGAAAACACTATCTTTTTGGAAAAGGAGATAAGGCTAACTCACCATAAGAGCTTTTCTTGCAGAGGGCAGAGCAATTAGTAACACTTTTTTTCCATGTTTAGAATCTCAATTTAGCCTGACAAGCTGATTCAAATGGAGCAAGGGTTTATTTTTCCAAAAGAAAATTAAGATCCCAAGGAGAAGTCACCATTTTTTTAGGAGGGTTCGGATAGAGCACCTCTTTCAAAAACATTTTCACATGAGATTTCATTGAAAGATGAGGTTCCATCAGCCGACATGATGAAATAGCTGACAAATTAACCTAGAAGGAGGATTAAGACAGGCCAGAGGGTAGTAACTCATACAAAAAATGTAGAACCAGAGAAACAGTAACCCTGAAAGGGTGCTGGTTCCTGTCTTGGCACAAACTAAAAAATCTTTTCCATTTACTAATATATGATTTTTTAATTGCAGGTTTTCTTGCCTCCTTTAATACCTGCTGAAAATGCTCAGAAAGTGGGTGCCTAAAAGGTATTAAGATTCTATAATCGAGGCAGTTAGTTACAGTTATTTGGGGCTGGGATGTATTAAACATGTCTTGTCCTGTGTGAATAATTCCAGTCTGTGAGTAAGCTTATTGTAATTGCCCCTGGCCATTTCCAAAAGAAGAGAGAACCACTGTTGCCTGGGCTAGAACTGAGTCATCACAATGATCTTTGTAGACTCTATCAAAATCCTCAGAATGATCTTAGATATTAGTGGAAAGGGTGGAAAAGCATACAAGAACATTCCTGATGAAGAAAAAGTGTCTCTTCTCTAGGCCTTCTTGCATGGAGTCCTAGAGTAGAATTTTGCCAACTGATGGCTGTAAGTGGAAGCAAAAAGATCTATTTGAGGTGTACTCTGCATCTGGATCAATTCCTGGAAGACCAGCTATTTCAATTTCCATTTGTAAGTGTCTGTGGTGGCCCTACTCAGCTTGTCTCAGACACAGTTTTGCTCCGATATTACACAAGATGCCTATAGAGTGAGATTGTGCTGAAAAGGTATAGCCACAGCTACTATGGCTAGTCTGCATAGATGGTAAGATCTAATAGCACCTGTTTAAGTGTGTGGTTCTGGGGACCACAGAAGATTGAAAGAGTTGACAGCATTTACAAGTGCCATTATCTCTTTTACATTTTTATGTTTTAGTCTATCTTTTTGTTTAAAAGACTTTGCAGTTTTATCTCCATAGATACTGCTCCCCAAGTAAAGTCTGAGGCATCTGTTGTTACAGACTTTGCTGGAGCTAGAAGGGAAAATGGGTGACCTGGATTCTGATAAATTTGGTCTCTCCACCAAAAAAATCTCCTTTTTTGCAAACCAGAATCTGGACTGTCAAAGGATGTTGATGTTGGGACCACAGAGATTTTTAGGTACCACTGATTTTTTTTCTCATGTGGAGTCCTGTCAGAGGAATCAAGAAGATCATAGCAGCAAAGAAATCCAAAATCCTGAAACATTCTCTGGCTGATACAGTAGTCTGAGTAGAAAAACTCAGGAATATATCTGGATATGGATTCCCTTTCAAATATCAAAATACCAGAATTCCGAACATTATTTTTGTGAGACAAAAATAACAAAAGCTAAAATCCAGAAGCACAGAGTTTTTTTCCATGGCAAGTAAACACTTGTCCATCATGGGAAAATATGCCCTTTTCCCCACTGTAGTGTGATCTCAGAGTTGGTACATATAGTTGGGGGATGGGGGGTGCAGCCCCCCACCTAGGTAAGTTTCAGATGGTTTGGTGTGTACCGTGTAGTTTTGGGAAAGTGTTTACTTGCCCTGGGAAAAAGTCAGTGATTCGGGATTTTAACTTTTGTTATTTTCATCTCACAAAAATAACGTTCAGGATTTTAGTCTTTCGATATTTGAAAGTACATCCCTGGACCAGATCTCCTTTTTGCTGTGAAAGAAAAGCTCTTAGAAGTGAGGTATCTGACAGACAACTCAGGAAAAAAATACTGTGAGAAGGAGTCAAACCACACATTCACACATTCTCCTGGAACCCCATACAGTGTAGGAGATCTCTCACCCAAATGAGAGATTCCTGACACTTTGAAAAAGACTCTGAAAAGATAAAACACAAAATCACCAAACTAATACAAAAACACACAAGGCTGAAATCCAAGCACCCCTGGAACAATGTTCAAATGTTGAAGTGAAAGGAACCACAAGTTGAGAAATATAAAAACACCAAGTATTCAATGATTCCAGTAACAAAGAAACAGTTAGCGCTTTTGTTTGAACAAGTTTCAAACTTCATCAGACAAACTATTCTACATGTATTCACCTTAAATACCATAACATTTACTTCTATTGGTTAAAAACAGTGTCAGTCATCATGATATGCAGCTGAACATAAAACTGTTGCCTCATATAAACCAAAAACTATCACCGCTACGTTAAAAACAATTTAATACAACTAATATTCAAAAAGAATGCATATGTATTTAAATATATGTTGAATGTATAAATTAGTGTATAAAACTGTATATTGTTGCCAGCTGTCAAACAACCTTATTTTTGTTGTTTTGAAACCTTTTTTCTTTCAAGTGCTTTTAGTTCCAATATGGCCGAGATAGAAGTAGGGTTGCCACCTTTTCAAATGGCCAAAGTGGGAAATTTTTGGTACAAACATCAGATTTTACAGGCCGACACATACCCATGGCCTGTCAAAGGATAGAACTTAACTTTTTTGCCTAAATAAAAGCTTATTCTTGTACCATTTTAGTTGCTTATTCTGTTTCTTATAACATTTAGGTATTTCAGATACAGAATAACTGTTTTATGCAACTATTACATAAAATATAGCAAATAATTTTGTCCTAAAATCTCAGGACATTTGCCATTTTTACAATTTTTTGTCAGGACATAACTGCCCAAAGAGAGACTGTCCCTCGCAAAGTGGGACAGGTGGTAACCCTAGATAGAAGTGCTATCATTGGTGCCAGGCCAACTATCTGCTTGAAAGCAGATTTGCTATTTTAGCTCACTTAGTTCCAACTGTAAACCCCAAGGCTTCTTTTCATCAGTAGTGAGTGGTTTATTTCAGACTTCCTTTGAATTTCATTTTTTTTTTTTTGGTTCTTGGTGTTTTTATTACATGGAATCAATTTTGTGCATTATTAGTTTACAAAAAATATAAGGCTGAGGAATGTTTATGCAATCTATCTGCTTTTGAACTTTTATACAGTCTATCAGAATTCTTGGGGACAGCAGGCTGGCTGTCAGGCAAGTTAGACCATGATAAAAACACACCCCAATGCTGAAAGAATAGGAGGAATAAGAATCAGGAAAATTGAATTGAAATAAATCAAACTACTTCATTAGGGACAGTAGACTGTCATTGTGTTCTCATTGAAACAAATGATTCATTCTGGAAATGGTTTCAGAAAACAGAAATCATTCAAAGTGACTGGTAGTAGCCACACTCTCCTCAGAATCTGAATCAGAAATCTGAGGATACAAAACAGAATCTGTCTCTTCAAATCAATTTACAGTTCAATACTCTGAATTTCTTCAGAAAATGAAGACTCCATTTTTATCTAACCAGAAACAACTGAAATGGAGTGGTCAAGAGCCTGAACTAAACCCAGAGCTAAGCCCAATAAATCACTCCTGTCCAAAGTAAATGAAACAGCAGAGAATATATATCTAAACTTCTTATTCTTTTGACAGACATTTCTGAGGAAGCAGACTCACTTTTGCAGGAAAAAAAAAACTTCCTTATGACAGGCATTGCAAATTGGCTAGGCAGAGAGGTATTCTCTACTCCTTCTCCCAGGACCAACAAGAGTGGTTCTCCCTTTCCTGCCAAGGGCACTCCAACAGTTTCAGAGGACATGTTTAACCCCCAGTCTACGGTGGCTGCAGGGACTATAACAGAGGGTACTTTAACAGCCTGCTGTGATTGCCAAGGCTGATTAGTAATTTTCTTCTTTTTTGTGGCTGAAAGAAGGAACAATGGTCAGGTCAACAGAGATAACTGATTCTCGAGGAAGCCTGGTAGCAGATAAGTAGATAAAAGTCAATTTTGCCATAAAAATCAAATGGAAAAACACTTTAAACACTTTCTCCAGCCCCCAAAAGTAAAATAACACAACTTTTACCAAGGAAAAAATATTTTTAAGTTTAATAACTTTTTTCACAAAAGTAAAAAGTAATGTTCCTATTTACTAAAATCATGTGACAGTCAATTAAAACACTTTTTCCTAGCCTAACACTAATAATTTCTGAGAAAAGTTTACTTTTTCATATAAAATTAAAATGTGGCGGCATTGTTTCCCCAAACAAAACTTATCTGCTCAGTAATGGTATTTATTAGCCGACCACCAATCCTTAAAAGCCACAAGAGGAATGCTTGTCAGTGGCAGGAAAGGTGTGCCAGGGTTGGCATCCAAACCATTAATTTTCTTCAAATCATCTCAATTTGAATAATAGTTTGGGCATGTGGAAGGTGTTGCTGAAGCTTTGGAAGTTGGCTGGCTGTTGTATCCTTTGCAGGATACAACCCATACAACTAAGATTACTGTAGCAGTGATCATAATGACGAACATCAAGATGTTAGCAAGACCCTGAGGTGCTCTACAAAAAATGCCCTGTCTTGTACTGAGTGCCAAAACATTTATGTACAGTTTGGCTTTAATATTAACTGAATACTTTATTTGGGCATACTGTTGGTTGATGAGAATCTTTCTACCAAAATGCAATACCAGCTTACACAAGTCAAAATGGTACTCTGCCAAAAATCATAAATGCCTCAGTTATTTTGGATGATACAGGATTTACGTATAGCAAGGATAACCTCATGATTCTCTCAACTATGGCAATCTATTTTTATGGAACCTACCCCTGGAGTCTTCATAATGGTATTTCAAAGACTTTAACTGAAAACACATGGAAGAGATGCAAGAGTACGACAAAAAATAAAAATGATTTTGTTTTTGACCTGCTCCCACACACAAAACATGCAAATATGTGACTTTTAAAAAATATATATATATATCTTTTTGCAACATCATGACTCTGTTCTGAGATACCTCAATCTCTTCTCCAGCCCCAGTTATTGGACCAGGGACCTCCGGGACCCAGGGGTCAAGGACAAAGATCAACAGCAGCTGATGGTCAGCTGTGGAGGGGAGCAAAAATATGGACTAAACATAACGATAGATCTGCAAAAGTCGGGTTCTTTCTTTGTAAAAGTAGGCCTAATGCCATATGCATTAGGATTGCTTGATAGATAAAACTTTCTCAGGGTCTCTAAACACCCTTCCCCATCTCAAAATACATCACGGTGTCAAGTCTCTCCAGATATTTGGTAGATTCCACGAAAAGCATCAAATAATTAGCACAAGGGCAGGAAGAAAGTTGGCAGATCTTAGCATAGCTGGCATTCTATGTAAGAGGGCAAGCACCGTGGTGATAATGCAGAACACTGAACTGCATGTAAGTGTAAACCCAGAACAGACAGTGATGAGGTTATGAAAGGTCCAGTGTTCTCCATTATCATTGTCAGAGACAAAGCCATCCTTAAAGAACTCCATAAAGATAGCTGTGTAGTTTTGTTGCTTTGTTTTGGCTTTGATATGGGAAATGAGAATGAAACAGCATGTAGCAAATATTTTATTGTTCAGCTTTAATTTTTGTGTACTTGTTAAAAATAATGCACACAAATAATAAGAAGTTATGTCTTACCATAACGTTCCATGTTAGTTGTCTTTCTCGCCTTCTTTCTTGCTGGATGGGTTCGGAACCGAATCTCGGCTCCGACTCGGCCTATAGTATAGCTCGAGAGCTATTTTTACCGGCTCGAGGCAGTCCTATATCCCACAATACCATGCGCTAACTCCCCAGATCTCGTTTGGAAGCTGAGACATAGTATCAACAACAATCTTATAATAAAAGTATTATAACCCTCTTTATTAGAAGATTACCTGCTAGTAACACTAAGTGTGCCAGGAAAAAGGCAATATGTTGTGTCTCCAAAAAAAAAGAAGGACTCAATCTCAAGTCTGTCCAGGCTAGGGGGCAGGAGGGAGGGACGCAAGAAAGAAGGCGAGAAGAAGACAACTAACATGGAACGTTATGGTAAGACATAACTTCTTAATGTTAAGTTGTCATTCTCGCCTTCATTCTTGCTGGATGGGACAGCGTCCCTAGCACCTTAGTCCTGGGTGGCTCAACGAAACAGACTCCTGAGTACAGTGGAACCAAAATCAGCTCTATTTCTGGAAGCTAAGTCAAGCTTGTAATGAGCAATAAAAGTATGTTTGGAAGCCCATGTAGCAGCTGCACAAACGGCATCTAGTGGTAACCTAGCCTGAAAAGCCGTTGAAGTTGATAGAGCCCTGGTTGAATGAGCCTTAGGCCTAGAGGGGAGTTGCTTGTGTCTTAACTCATAGACCAAGGTAATAATAGATGTCAGCCATCTGGAAAGGGTAACTTTCGAAACTGGAAGCCCTTTCTTACCTGCCGCATAAGAGAGAAAGAGCTGATCTGACTTCCTAAATTGTTTTGTCCTGTCTAGGTAATAGCGTAATTGGCGATGAACATCTAAGGAATGTAACTTTTGTTCAGCTCTGTTGGTATAATCTGGGAAAAAGACAGGTAAGTCAATAGAATGATTCAAATTTGCTTCTGATAGCACTTTTGGAAGGAAAGAAGGGTTTGTTCTGAGAGTTACCCTGTCTTTATGAAAAAACAAATAAGGAGGATGGACAGACAAGGCTTGGAGTTCCGAGACCCTCCTGGCGGACGTTATAGCTACTAAAAACAGCGTTTTCCAAGAAAGTAATTTGAGGGAACAAGAAGCTGCAGGTTCAAAAGGGGGCAGAATTAGTGAAGTTAGAACTAAATTCAAGTCCCATTTTGGAGGTGGATCTTTTACTGGAGGTCTAAGCAAAAGGATACCTTTGAGGAAAGCTTTACAGAGTTTGTGGGACATAATATTTGCTCCTGAGAGTCCAACATGAAAATTAGCAATGGCCGCTAATTGTACTCTGATAGTGACCGATGATGATCCAGAATGAAAAAGTTCCGCCAGAAAATCCAGTATCTCATGAATGGGTGCATGAAAGGGATCTAAGGACTTGTTATGCGCCCAAAATGAAAAACGCTTCCATTTACTAGCATAAGTCTTCCTAGTATTGGACTTATGGGAGGCCAGAATGATATCACGAACAGGAGGAGAAATAAGGGGAAGCCTGGCTATAGCTGGAAGTGGAGCAACCAAGCTGTGAGGTTGATGGAATGAAGAGACTGGTGCAGCTTGCCCGTGAAGTGGGTCAATAGATCCGGAAGGGGTTCCAGATGCCAAGGCTGTTCCAGTAGATATTTGTGCAGGAACAGGAACCAAACTTGCCGAGGCCAAAAAGGGGCAATGAGGATCATTTTGGATCTCAACGCAATTGCTTTCTGAATTAATCGCGGAATCAACGGAAAGGGAGGAAAGGCATAAAGAAGACCCCGGGGTTGGCCCGGCAGAGGAAAAAGCGTGAAGAAGTCGAGGCACTTGCTGTTTTGGGGAGTTGCGAAAAGGTCGCAGCAAGGCTGGCCCCACTTCCGAAAAATTCCGTCTGCTACCGCTTGATTTAGAGACCACTCGTGAGCCATGAAGATAGTTCTGCTCAATCTGTCTGCTATGACGTTGGACCTCCCGGGGATGTGCGTTGCTATCAGAAACCGTTGAGATGAAATCACCCATTGCCAAAGTCTGAGTGCTTCTCGACAGAGGGGATAGGACTTTGTTCCACCCTGCTTGTTTATATACCACACCACAGACATATTGTCCGTTTGAATTGCTATAGTCCCTTGGGGAAGAGAGCTCTGAAGGGCTTGCAACGTCAAAAGCACCGCCCTCATCTCCAGAACATTTATGTGCAGGTGGCATTCTGATTGGTGCCAAATGCCCTGGACCGTCCGTCCCTGATAATGCCCCCCCCACCCGATCAGGGAGGCGTCCGTTGTGACAGTGGCAACTGGAAGGGGGAGAACAAAGGGTCTGCCCTGAAAGAGCTGAGGGGAAACCATCCACCAGGAGAGATGTTTCTTGCAAGATGGGGTTATCCAAATGTTGTGGGTCATTGGTAGATGTTGAAAAGACCACTGAGAAAAGAGCATCCACTGAAGGAGTCTCATGTGGAAGCAAGCTAATGGAAGTAAAAGAATTACCGCCGCCATGAGGCCCAACACTTTCAACACTCGGTTGACCTGGACTTTGTTGGGTTGAAAGAGGGTCTGAACATTCCGCCTGATGTCTGCCACTCTTTGCGGTGGTAGTGTTGCAGACATTTCTGTGGTGTTTAACACGGCGCCTATAAAGTTGATACATTGACAAGGCAACAAGGAGGACTTTGCAAAATTTATAGAAATACCGAGACTGTTGCAAAGTTGAATAGTGTAATCCCTGGCCAGTATGACATCCTGTTTGGTGGTAGCGGAAATGAGCCAGTCGTCTAAGTATGGAAACACCTGGAATCCTTTCTGTCTCAGGTGAGCTGTGACCACTGCCAGACATTTGGTGAACACCTGGGGGGCTGTGGTGAGACCAAAGGGCAGGGCTCTGAATTGAAAATGACTGACTCCCAGCCGGAAGCGGAGAAACCTCCTGGAGCATCTGTGTATCTTTATGTGATGGTACGCGTCCTGGAGGTCTAACGAGCACATCCAGTTGTCTCTGCCCAAAAAGGGCAGAATGGACTGCAGTGTTACCATCCGAAATTTTGTCTTTAGCACAGATTTGTTTAACCTGCTGAGATCCAAAATAGGTCTCCAGTCTCCTGTCTTTTTTGGTACTAAAAAGAACCTGGAGTAAATTCCGGACCCTAGCTGATCTGCTGGGACTGCCTGGAGGACTCTTTTTGCTAATAGCTTTTCTATTTCTAGCTGAGCCTGACCCCTTTGTGCGGGTGGTACATCTGGTAGGGGTCTTGGCGGTTGTACCGGGGGGTGGTAAAGGGGATTTTGTAACCCTCGGATATGATCTTCTGTACCCATGTGTCTTGGGAGAGGGATTGCCAGGCTTCCAGGTACAGAGATAATCTTCCCCCGACTGCCTCCGAAGGCGGACAGTCAGGCAGCTTCTCAGGAATGCTGAAAGGGTTGATCAGGAAAGGATTCCCTAGAACCCTGATTCTGAGGACCCCCTCTGCCCCTAGGGCGGCGTCTGTTGTTGTTCCCCCCTCTGCCTCTAGGGGGAAAATCACCACGTGCGGCAGGTGCGACTCCCTGGGGTTTGCGGAACCACATCTTCCCTCCCCTCTGTCCCTTAGGATAAGGTCTAGAAGGGGTGGAAAAGCGGACTCCCACAGCAGAGAGAGTCTTACCATCTTGCTCGCATCTGGTGAGGGCATTCTTCACCTGAGGTCCGAACAATTCCGAACCATCAAAGGGGGTATTAGTGAAGGACGCCTTGAAGGGATCTGCAAAGTTACAGAGCCGCATCCAAGCATGACGTCTTAACGCAACGCCTGTACCCGCGGCCCTACTCGCTCCATCGGCTGCATAAGAAATAAGCCGCATGGAGGAGTTAACAATGGAGTTCAGGGTAGCCAGCTGAGAGTTTATTTTGTCCTTAAACCCCGCAGCAGAAGGATCCTGTACCGTTTCACCCAGTTCTTTGAGTAAGTCTGTTTGAAGGCGGGTGAAATGACATAAATAGTTCAGCGACCACATAGAAAAGGTCGCTGAAGCAAAGGTCCGCTTGCCGTACCTGTCCATGGTCCTGGACTCTTTGTTAGGAGGATGAACAGATACAGAAGGATCAGCCAGCTCCTTCTTAGCGGCTGCTGCTACCACCATAGCATCAACTGACACACCTTTGGTAAGAAAGGATTTATCCTCTGGTGCAGAAATAAATTTAAAAGGCCTCCTAGGGGTCGGTTCCATTGAATCAGGAGCTGCCCACGCCTTTTTAGCCACTACCTCCATTAGTGGGTCAAAAGGGGGGGACACCCAGGAGGTGGAAGGGCGAGACCCAAAAGCGTCGCGGTAAACTGACTCGTCCTCGGAAGGTTTGAGAGTGGACCAATTTCCCCTCTGTCGAAGGATTTCCAGGATGTTTGAAAAGGAGACATCCTCAGAGGGGGATCTGGGGGAACCTTCCGACTCATCCAAGTCAGTGTCCGATGTGACAGACTCGAGGGAGTCTATGTGCTTCCTCTTGCACTTTCTTTTCCTAGGGGGTTCCCCTGAAACTTCAGGGGAGCCCTCTGAAGAGGAGGAGGAGACACCCAAAGTGGGTACCCCACGCTTTGGATCTCTGCTGACAGGTGCAAGAGAATGGCCAGAGACCGTAACAGGCACTATGGAGAGAGGAGCCGCAGAACTTAACCTTGGAGTGGACACTGAGTCCAGCACACTCCTCATCACCTCGAAGGCTCCCCTATCAGACACCAAGGGCAGCACCGGCTCCGAGGAGACCAGAAGCACCCCCGGAGCCGACAGAGAAGGCTCCGAGAATGATGTCGGGGCCGAACTAACCAGAGCCGAAGCTCCGAGAGGGAGAGGGGGTCGGACAAGGGTCCGATGCCACTTGCCCCCCCGGAGCCGACAATGGAGTCCCGGCGCCCGGACCTCTCCACGGACGGAACCAATAAAGGGGTCGGAGCCGACGACACCGGAGCCGAAGGAGGAAGTATCGGCTCCGACATAGGCAAGGTCACGGTTCCGAGGAACTCCGGCTCCGAGCTCGAGTGATGAGTCGGAGGAGGAATAGACAAATGTAATGAAGGAGCCACAGTCTGATGAGATGGGCTTTGGAGCATTTGGGCCAGTGCCTGTGATTTTATGAGTCTACTGACCACCCTCTCAATGTCATGGTCCGACAGCCTAGACGACTTCGATGAATGAGTCCTATGACTCCGCTCCGATAAGAGAGGGGATCTTGGAGCCGATCTAATGGACTCTAGGGAGGGGGACCTAGAGCGCTTGCGCGCTGGGGTCGGCTCCGAAGATGGCTTCGGAGCGGAAACCACTACGCTCGCCTCGGAGCCAGCCGGAACCGAGGTCGGAGCCATTTCTATAACGCCAGCCCTCGACTCAGAAGCTGGAGCCGAGGGTTTGGCGGTTCTGGATGACTTCCCCGAACCAGACTTGGACGGGGAGTCATCAGGCTTCAACAAGCCCCTTAAAATTAGCTTGTTACGCCTCTCCTGCAGGACCCTTGAACTAAATCCGTGACAAACAGAACAAGAGTCCTGCAGGTGTACAGGCCCCAAGCAATAGACACAAGAAGTGTGACCATCTGTCAGAGACATTTTCTGACAGCACGAGTCACACTTCTTGAATCCCGAGACCTTAGGGTCTTTAGACATAGTCCTGACCGCTAAAGAAAAAAACACAGTCAGCCCACACACACACACACAATTTAAAAACTAAAAATTTTAAAATTAGTTTAGGGGACTAACTTAACCCACACACACAGATAGGAAGGGGTGGGGAACTGAGGTAAGGCCCGTGGGCCCAAGATAAAAATTGTACTAAGGGAGGGAAAAAGGAGCTACAAGGGAGATATACAGAAAGAGGGGTCTAAAAGGGAAAGTTTCTGTGAAAAAACTACTGAAAAAGCTAGTTTTATTTAATAAAAAACTCCTTACTGACCTGAGCCGGTAAAAAAACAACCTCAAAGCAAAGCGGCAAACGAGATCTGGGGAGTTAGCGCATGGTATTGTGGGATATAGGACTGCCTCGAGCCGGTAAAAATAGCTCTCGAGCTATAGTATAGGCCGAGTCGGAGCCGAGATTTGGCTCCGAACCCATCCAGCAAGAATGAAGGCGAGAATGACAACTTAACATTCCCAATTATCTAAACTGTAATATTTAAAACTTATTTTAAAGCTTAATGTGTACTTTTGTTGTTTTGTTCATAAGTTGCTTCTTTTTTTAAATATTTTTATTTTTGCATGTTGTTAGCAAGCTACCTTAACATAGGACTGTACTAGAAGTTTATGTTATAATTTTTCTGTAGCAGGACACTGAAAATACCAACAATGTGCACTTTCTAAAGAATAAACAGTGAACCTCTAATGCCTGGCATTACTGACTGACTGTAAACCTCACTGATTTATCAGAAAATTAAACATTTTACAAGAGACAGGGCAAAAGTATGAGGCAACTTTAGGGATGTTTTGCAAAATCAGGAACAGAGCTGTGTTCTGTTGTTACATATGTTAACTGAAATTATTCCATTCCCACACAGACTTTAATCGGAAATTAGTGATAACAGAGAAAACTGGAGCAAATCATGCAGCTCCTCCTAGCTAAAGTAAATTAGCAGAATGTTGCAGTAGCAGCTATCAATGTATGCTATTGCCCTAACATTCTGTGAGCAATGCAAACACACTGGCTAAGTCCAGCATTCTCCATAATCACCTGGACCCCAGCATAGGAAGTTCTATAATTTGAGATAAACTGTCAGTAACTTTTACAGAAATTTTAGCAACATGTTCATCCATTCTTGAAAAAGCCTTACATGTTGCAGTGCTGAGTCCTCTTATTAGTCTCACACTCCATTTGGATAAAGCCGCATTACCTAGATAACCCACTGTCTGGGCTCACCGGCCCTCCCCACTGCTGACAAGAGGTCCCAATGGGATTGATTGCCTTACCTACTCTGTGCATGCTGCATTATTTACAGGATGCATCTGCCATTCAGTGCAGCCATAAGAGATCCCCTTCCCAGGCTGAAAGGCGAAAATATCCATTGACCTACTAACATTCACAACCTCTTGTCACTCTGATCCACAGTACCTACAAGGACTGTAGCAGTAAACCCCACCTACCAGCAGCATATCATTCTCAGCCCTCCCCAGGAAGATAGGTGAGCAGTCACAGCCTCTTCACTCTTCACCTCTTCTTGCCTCCAACAGATGCCCAAACAGCTAACTGAACCCATTACTTGAGTCATAGTCAGGGTTTTATCCCTGTAGGCAACTGAGACGGCTCTTCCATGCTTTTCATGAGCTAATGATAGTGAGGAGACAAAATGTGAGCACACAACTTAAAAAAAATAAAAAACTGGACATATTTGGAGATTAACAGTGCAAAAGAGTAAAAAAATAATGTAAGGTAGCAGAAAACACGAGGAAACAGCCACAAGAAGAGGCAAAAGCTGCTGAACCAAGGAGGAGAAAGGATATATTTGAAATTAAAATGAACAGCACTTTCTTTTACTAGCAGTGGAAAACACGAAATATGAAACATAGTACTCATGTTTTTACATTTTTGTTATGAGTTTGCCAGACTATTTTGGAAAAAAGAAAAAAAAGAAAAAAAATACACCCTAACTTTGAAGATGTCCACACAAACAGCTACTGTTTTCAGACAGAATAATTAGTATATATGAAATATTATGGAAGATTATGAAATAACAGACAAAATAAGGGCTTATTAATAAGGGGATATGGAAAATGAAAGATGTAAACTGCTATACTATGAGATATTTTTCTGCAAATAATCACACAAAAAGGTATACTGGAACAAAGTATATAATAAAAGAAAAAAGAAACTCATGGCCAAAATCAGCAAGAGCAATTCCCTTAAAGACAAGTGCACTCTTATACAGCAACTATGTGGTCAGGATAGCCTTGCAGGCTAAGGTCAATCACAAGGCCTTCTTCAGCTATGTCCAGAACTTTAAAGGAAACACACAGAAGTGTGCTGAACTAGTGATAAATGGTACCACCTTCACCGATCAGGGTGACACTGCAAGTCTACTGGCTAATAAATTCGAATCAAACTTCACCCCCACTACCCCTATGCTCCACCAGATGAAATCCACTCCAGCATACCATCCCTAAAAACCAGGCACTGCCAGCACTCACTAAGCCAAGGACACCGTCTACATGGGTCCCAAAAACATCCCCGGTTGCCTCCTCAAAGTCTAAAACAAGATCTGTTAGGACCACTTAAGGCACTCTTCAACTATAGACTTGAAACTGGTTATGTTCCAACTGAATTGGAGGACCACAATAATCATTCCCCTCTACAAGGGCAGATCATCAACCAGCCCAGGGAACTACAGACTCATCTGTCTTTGTTGACAATCCCGGTCAACAAATATAAATAAATAAATTGAAATAAATAAATAAATCTGTCTTAGAAGCCTAATATGCAAAGCCATGGAACAAATTATCATGGAACATGGTGGAGAGACAGATATCTGTCCCACAGGATCCCCACACTATGGAAAAGACTCCCTATTTATGTAAGACAGAGTTCATCCCAGACCCTAGTCAAACAAAACCTTGACAACTGGATGGAAAATCATAAATTTATACCCAGTCTGGCTCCCATGTCCTTTATTGACAAAGATTGTCAATAAGAAAAGTATTAATCTAACTACCCCCCCCCCCCATTAGTTACCTCCCTACTAACAGACCCCCCCATATAGACACCCATAATACTTGGGACCCAAACTGTTTGGGGTGTGAGGCTAGGCTTTTAAGGAGCCTAGTGGGTGTTAGCTTAGAAACAGCCTATGAACCTATAAGTCTATGGAAACCTCTTGAGGAGAACTCAGGCTACAGCCTTACTGTTCCCTGTTTTCACACTGGCAATCCCCTGGTCCCACTTCCTGTACTGGTTCTACTCACTATTAAAACTGTACTCTCCTTAATAAATCCTATTAAAAGCACAGCAAGTATTACTGTTTTACAATTATCATCTTAGGCTGCCATACAACCTATGAGACACTTCTCCTTTATAAGACATGGAAGACAGACCAACTTGTGTCCCTTCTGTACCCAGTCATGTAGCACTATGTTTTCTTAGAGAGTGTAGGAAAGTACAGTTGTGTACACTTACCATAAATGTAGATGTTTGAGTGTATTCACTGTTGCAGTAATCAGCTGTAGGTTATCCCTGCTGTGGTAGCCCCGGCCGGCCCGAATACCAGAGTTAATGTTTTTTTGCGTTGGCTGCAGTCACCTGTAGTCAGATGTCAGGTCATCAGTGCTATACAGCAAGGCAGCCGATATTATTACATCAGTTTTTCTTGCCCTAACCCGTCAGAAGCACAAGGAAATAAGGAAAAGTGGTCCTGGTGGCTAAAAGCCACAGTGGGAAGCTTATGTCCACCTAGGGGAAGATGCTATATGGGGGATGGAGGGAGGGAAACCAGGACTGCAACAGTGAATGCACTCGAGCATCTACATTTATGGTAAGTGTACACAGCTGTACTATGTTCTTCGTGTTTCACTGTTGCAGTCATCACCTGTAGGAGAATTCCCAAAGCTGAGGAGAGGGGTGGGAGGATAGTTGGTATGGGTCAGCAGGCCCTGCAGAACTGCAGAAGCAAACCCTGCCCTAGACTTAGAAAAAAGAGGTAGGTGGTAATGCTTTGTAAAGGTATAGACAGAGGTCCAGGTGGCAGCTTCCAAGATGTCCTTGGTGGGAACTCCTCTGAGGAAGGCCGTGAAAGTAGAGGCTGCCCTAGTGGAATGGGTATGGATAGACTTGTGGGGGGGGGGGTCCCATGTAGTCTGTAGCAGAAATGGATACAGTGTGATATCCATTTGGAAATGGTTTGTTTGGAAATGGGCTTCCCCTCTGCCCCAGGGGCAAAGCTGAGAAGTAGTAGGTCTGTTTTTTGAATGGTTTAGTACTGTCCAGATAAGATACCAGGGTGGCGTGGGAGGCCTTCTGGGAGGTCTGATATTAGAAGCCCCTCTGAGGAACTGCTTAATCAAAAGATGAGAGAAGGGGGTGGGTCTGAATTGTAATGCGCAGAAATGGCTGAGGCATGGATTTTAATAGAGGAGAAAGAGAGGCCACTATTGCACAACTTGGTTAGGTAATTCAAAATAAGAGGGATGGAAGGATGGGAGGTACTGGCCCCTTTGGACTGGTTCCAGGAGCAGAATCTTTTCCATTTCCCTGCGTATGATTTTTCTGGTGCTGGGCCATCTGGCCTCTGTGATGATGTCTAGGACCTGTTTGCTTAACAAGGACTCCTTGTTAGCTTTTAAGGTATAAGCCATGCTGAAAGTCTGTATGTCTGGGTGCAGTATCTTCCCCCTCACCTGGGTCAAGAGATCTGACATCAGGGGAAGCTGCATGGGGGGGGGCTGTAAGGTCAGGCTGGGCAGTAAGGGGTACCAATGCTGTCCGGGCCAGTCTGGAGCAATGAGGTGGCCTTTGGTCTCTCCTCCCTTATTTTGATCAGTACCTTGGGAATAAGGTGCAGAGGAGGGAATGTGTACACAAAGAGGGAGTTCCAGGGGAAGGTCAAGGCATCCACCTTCCACACTAGAAGGTGATACTCCCTGGTACAGAACTTTTGCAGCTGGTGGTTACGGTGCGAGGCAAAGAGATTCACTTCCAGAGTTCCCAACTCCTGAGTGATTTGTAGAAAGATTTCCCTGTGGAGCTGCCATTTGTGGGGGTCCAGTAAGTTTCTGCTTAGGTGGTCTGCTAGGGTGTTGTGGACTCCTGGTAGGTATTGGACAATTAGGTGTAGACCCATGGAGGTGGCTGTAAGCCAGAGGCTCATGGCTAACCTGCACAGGGGGTAAGATTGGGTCCCCCCCCGTTTGTTGGTACACCACATTACTGTGGTGTTGTCTGACTTTATAAGGAGAACCCCTGGCCTGAGATGAGGTTTGAAAGATGTCAGAGCCTTTTGTACTGCCATCATTTCTTTCTGATTGACATGTAAGTGAAGTTGCTGGGCATCCCAAAGACCTTAGGTGCACCTGCCTGCTAGGTGAGCGCCCCAAGTAATGTCTGAGGCGTCGGTGGCGATGGTCTGGCCGGAAGGGTGGAGGATGAAGGGAAGACCCTTGTTCCTGGCACAAGCCTCTGCCCACCAGAGAAACTCAGCCCTTACACAAGGGATCAGAGGGAGAGAGGTCTCTAGGGACTGAGAGTGCTGGCACCAAAGGTTCTTTAAATACCACTGAAGTTTTCTCATGTGATGCCTGGCCAGAGGAATGAGAAGGATGTAAGATGCCATGTATCCCAGGGCTTGCAGGAACTTCCTTGCAGTGAGGTGACTTCTGGAAGCCAGCTGGGTAAAGTAGAGAGGCAGGAAGCTCTGCTTTTCTGGAGATAGAAAGGCCATTTGTGATGCTGTGTCTAACACAGCTCCCAAGAAAAAGATCTGCCTGGTGGGGTTTTGCTTTGATTTCTTCTCGCTGATGGTTAACCCTAGGGAAGTTAGGAGTGATTTGACAAAGAGAAGGTCCTGGAGCAGCTTTTCTTTGCACTGTGCCTGAATGAGGCAGTTGTCCAGGTAAGGGTAAATCTGTATACTTCTCTGTCTGCAGACTGCTATGACCGGGGTCAAACATTTGGTAAATACTTTGGGAGCAGTACATAAGCCAAAGGGCAGCGCAGAGAACTGACAGTGTTGTGAGCTTGCTTTGAAGCGCAGGAATTTCCTGCACGATTCCCTGATGGAGATGTGGAGGTAGGCATCTTTTAGGTCTAGGATCACTAGCCAGGCATTTTTTGTTAGCACAGGCAGCAGCTGCTGCAAAGTTAGCATTTTGAATCTGGGGACCACCAGGGAGGTGTTCAGACTGGATAGATCCAGGATGGGTCTCCGAGTGCCCTCTTTTCTGGGAACAAGGAATAGTCTGGAATAAAAGCCTTTGCCTGTTTGATCTGAGGGGACAGGTTCTACTGCCCCCCAGGATATGAGAGTTTGCACCTGTTTCAGTGCCTCTGCCCACTGATTTGGAGGTAAGTGTGGGTACACACTTGGAATTGGGAGTTCACTGAAAGAGAATTTGTATCCCTGAAAAGTGATCTTTAAGACCCATTGGTCCTTTGTTACAGAAAGCCAATTGTCTTTGAAGAGGGAGAGCCCTCCTCCTAGTTTTTGATGAGTGAAGGGAGGGTAGAGGGGGGAGGGGGAGTCATTGTGAGTGTTTGCCATAGAAGGTTGGCTTAGAACTCCCTGCCTTAGAGACGGAAGTGGTCCATTGTTTGCTTCTCTGCTGGCCCTGGGATAGGGGCCTGGATGGTCTGCCCCTGCGGGGCTTACCTTGGCCTGTCTGCTAGGTGCAGGGAAGGTTCAGTGCTTAGAGGGAAAGTTCCTGCTGAATCTGTGAGGTTGAACCTGAAAGAAATATTTTACTGTTTGCATAGATTTTGCTTTGTCTTCCATCTTTTTAAACATCTCTTCTGCTTTTCTCCCAAACAAGCGCTTCTTATATAGGGGTGTATCGATAAGTTTAGACTTGACATGATCAGGGAGAGGTTGTTCCTTCAGCCATGCATGTCTCCTAATAACAGATCCTGCCATTGCTACCCTGCTAGAGGCTTCTAGGGTGTCATATCCACATTGTGAAGAGTGTTTGGCCACTTGACAAGCAGAGTGCAGTAAATCTGCTAACTCTTTTGAATTGACACAGTCAGGAAAGGTAGCAATCTTCTGTTTTAATAGTTCTAAAGTGTGTTGTTGATATTTTAACATATGGAACTGACAAGTGAGTGCTCTAAAAGCTAAGGTTGCAGAGGTGTATACTTTTTACCCCATCGGTCTAGAGCTCTGGAGTCCTTGTCAGAAGGAAGAGAATTCTTGGCAGAACTAGTCTTAGCTCCTTTAGGTCCCTGTGTAATGACCTCTGGGTCTGCAGCAGGATTTCTGTACAGGTATTTGTGAGAATCCGGTACTCTGTAGTACCTGTCAGGTTTACTGGGAACAGGAGGGAGGGCATCAGGACCTAACCTGGATTCATGGAAAACATCATCCACCACTTCTAAAATAGGGGGGATGGCCAGGGGTCTGTGCTGGTGTAGGACCAGAAACTCTCTAAGTCTTTTCTTACACTGTGGGGAAGTCCTGAGATTCCCCCTGGAAATGATCTCTGAGGGAGTGAATGGTTTCCCCAAAGGCAAGGTCCTCTGGAGGGGAGGCAGAAGGGATGGATTCCACTGCATCTGAATCCTCATAAGCAGTTAAGGGATGCTGTTCCTCTTCAAAAACTGAATAGTCAGATTCCTCAGAATCCTGTTCTGTCATAATTTCTTGAGAAGGGGGCCTTTTCCTTTTAGAAATTGTGACCTGACTACCCCGGATAAGGGAGATGAGATCCTCCGCCATTTTAAGCATTTGTGCTTGGGGTGGTGGAGCAGTAGCAAGATGGTGGCTAGAAGCAGATTTCTTAGGAGTGGCCTGGCTTCTAGGCCTGAGAGAATCCATCGTTCTGAGAGAAACGGTAGTCGGACACAAAGATGTCGTTGTTTGTCTAGATTCGGTAGTGTGAAAAGCCTCCTTGGAAGCTGGTGCCTGCGTCCCAGCTCCGGACCCAACCGATGCAGAGACAGCCAAAGCCTTGGAAGATGAAGAAGATTTCTGCAGCATACTGGACTCCGAAAGTGTCTCAGTAGTGGCCTGCGTAGATATCGAATCGGGCATCAGAGGCTGCAAAAGCGCCTCACTGAATTCCGGAGAACTGACGACCTGCTTAGAGGTAGCGCCGTCCAAATGCTTAGCCTTGTGTGGTCTGTCTCTATCTTTATCTCCACGTTTTTTTCGGAATGTCTACAGATTGTTGGTTGAAGGATGTCATATTGGAATGTGAAGACATAACACAAAAATAACTGTCTACAAAAAGAGCTCTACGGCAAATGGTTCTCGCATTAAAGAGGGCACCAAACTGGCAACAGGGGACGTCGTGGTCTGGGCCTAAACAAGTGACGCAGTAAGAATGGAAGTCTCGGTGTGGGATCTGCTTTCCACAGGCGAGACAATCGTTAACTTTTTCGGACATCGGTTAGTGCAAGATAAAAGGATCCCCAACGGGGTACTTAGCTTTAGACGTTTTCAGCTGAAATTCAACTTCTGACAGTGACTGACTGGCACTTGTGCGAACTGCTTCTGCTGCGGGCTCCACGGCAAGAAAGACTGAATGTAATGACGTCGACTTCCTTGCTTTATAGCACTGACGACCTGACGTCAGACTACAGGTAACAGCAGCTGATGCAAAAAAACATACTGGTATTTGGGCCGGTCGAGGGCTACCACAGCAGGGATAACCCACAGGTGATGATTGTAACAGTGAAACACAAATAACATATACCTTATATGCACAGACACTGAACTATTAACCAACAAAAATGCCATGACCTGCAAGAGGTGAAAACATTTTTAAATATAAAGTCAACCTTTCACTTCAGAAGATGACTTGTCTGCATCACACAGACCCACCTACACCCTATCATGAATCCACCAAACCAACATGTGCTGGGATTGTCAAAAAGTCACTTCCTAAGCCTCAAAGATCTATGTAAAGTTAAGTCTTAGCATAAGAGTACTATCACCTTTGGGGACTTTTCAACAAAAAGTGTGCTAGGAGATCAGAAAAGGTGGTACAATTTAAAAATTCTAATTCCAGCTCCACTGGAATAGAGGAATAAAGAACTGACCAGCAGACCCAATTTTGACTGAGAGCCTGTTAGAACTGGCAGGGGAAGGACTGGAACGTTGGGGCTAACACCTGCATGCTTCTCTTTAAAGAGACAGGAGGGGAGTAGGGCTGTGGGCACACTTTCCACTGCATAATCCCTGGTGGAGATCAGGTATTGTGGCGGTGTCTGTCTACAAAAAGGACAGGGCCAATTGATCATGTCATGTAGAGGCAGAGGCAATTGATCATGTCATGTAGAGGCAATGCATGCACTGCAAAGCCTCACTGCATGCCAATCCCTTGGACACTAATATGCCTGACAGACAGGGTTGCAAAGAAAAAACTGGTCCTAGTCAGAATGATAGCACTTGACAGTCACCACAAGAGAACATATGGGGTGTAAGTGTCTTAAGAAAGAGAACAAATGAATTAGTAGAGCAGCCAGGTAGATAAGCTGAGAGATCAAAAGAAAAAAAGAAAAGAAAGAAGAAGGAAAAAATTCTACTTCCAGTACCTGAATGGTGACAAGAAGCATACCAATTGTATGAGCATGATACTGGCCTTGGCAATAAATGCTACAAACATTAACAGCAGCCTTACTCAGTGTATAAAATTATGCTGCATTCTGAAAACTCATTGTAAATGCTTTGCTATCCACTTTAAAGAAGTGAATACATATACTGTAAATGTAAATAACAGGTCATAGTGGTATGAAATGACCACAACATGCCAGGTTACAACTTTTTAACTACATGGAATTTTGATATAAAAATTTCAGGCTACTTATTCACGAGACCCTTCTGTCAAACACAGTGTGGTATTGCACAACTTCATTTGTAAATCTTTCAGTTCTTTTTATAAATCACACTATGATTCTGACATGGAAAATTCAGTGACTCAGATCAGGCAGTGATGGTCCACAGATGACAAGTTGAAAAATCTGTGTTCAAAATATTAAACTTTGGCACAGATATGAAGATTAAAAATAATGTTAAAACTGTACTCCCTGCCTTATCAAACTGATGACAGTTTTGCATTACTAAAACAATGAGGAATTTTGGTATTAAATATTCTAAGTAGTCATTTTAGAGATCTTTTGGTCAATCATTTCAGTGCTGTTGCACAATTCTATTCGTAAATAGGATCATAGTATCAAAGGAGATTACTAGATTATCGACCCAGGGGTCAATTTAAGCCTAGCCGTTTCAACCCAATGTAATATCGAAGATGAAGAAGTCAATACCCAAGATGGCATTTAGTGATGACTGCCCATGTCCTGGAAGGTTGTGGGTGCTATCCCCGGTAAGAATTTACGGTGCCCCATCGACTCATCCAGGTTGCTCTTGAACAGTGTCATACAGGTGCACTGTTTCACATGAATTGGTAGCCTGTTCCAAAGATGTGGCAGTCACTGGGAGATACATCTGTCCCTCCAGCATGTCCTGTTTAAGTCACAGGCCATGTTTAAGTCCGTGGAATGAGCAGTACTAGACCCATTTGATTTACGGATATGCAGTAAGTTCATTAGGTTTGGGTCTTGGGTTGCTCTGTAGGCCAGGCATAAGTCTCCTCTAAGAAGTCTATATGATACAGAGATACCAAAAGGGGCGTTACACACAATTATGGGCCAGATAAGTGCCAAGTATAGGGGGATTATAACTTCTTTTGCTCTCAAGGTGATGCTTTTACTAATCAAATGAGCTATGTGGAAAGCTTTCCTTACAATGGCAACCTGTGATCCCCAGGTCTCTTACCACTTCATGGGGACTTAGGGTATTGTTATTGATTTGATAGTGTGAATGGACATTGTTTGTGCCAAAGGGAATGATGATGCATTTCTTTGCATTCAGTTTGAGACTGTGACTAATGCACCAGTTGTTGGTCTGTGTGAGACCATCCTGGAGTATACTAACATCATTTGGGGATTCATTGATTGCACCTAGTTTGCAAACTTAGTCAGACACAATCCTTTAGTTTTGACCTGAACTTCTGAGAAGTATATACTAAACAGTAGGGGGCCCAGCACTGACCACTGTCGCACCATGCTAGTAACAGGTCTGCTGGTTGATGTGGAGTCATCCTCTTTGATAGTGGTTTGTGTTATCAACCCATCTTACAACAAAGGGATTTACATTCAGTTTCTTATTGGTAATGCCTGAATGTGCGATTGTGTTGAAAGCCTTTGTCAAGCTGAGGTATGCTGTGTGCAAAGATTTGCCCTTATCAGTGGCCTTGGCCACACTTTCAAAGAAATCCACCAGATTTAACATGCAGGATCTGCCCTTCATGAAGTCGAATAGGGCAAGGTCCAGTTTTTAGAGGTCATCTATGTGTTTATTTATGACGTCCATAATGATACGTTCCATGGCCTTAGAGATGAGGCTTATGGGTCTGTAATTTCCAAAGTCTGTTGCTAGGTCACCTTTGTGGAGGGGAATAATTGTAGCTGTTCTCCATTCCGCAGGAACAAACCCTGTGGTTAGGCTATGATAGAAAAGGGTACTTAGTAGTGATGCTAGTTCATGTTTTAGCCTGTTTAGAAGACAGCCTGGGATGTCATCTGGTCCCACTGAGGCTGTTTTCTTTGTCTTGGACAGGGCTTTGAGGACCTATGCTTCAGATATTCGAAAACCAGAATTCAAGGCGAATAACAGAGATTTGTCCACCTCCCCAATGTTGTGCGACCCTGGAGTTGATATATATAGATGGGGGGTGTGGGAGGGGTGCTAGTTTTTTTATTTTAAAGGAAACTAGGTGGGGGGCTTTGCCCCCCCCACACCCACCCAACGTGGGGGGATGGACCACCCAACTATATATACCAACTCCAGGGTTGCACGACGTTGGGGAGGGGGACAAATCCCAGGTTTATATCTTGAATACTGGTTTTCGATCAAATGACGTTTCGACCAAATGGGTTTCAGTCAAATGGTCTTTCGATCAAATGAAGTAGACCCATATATATATATATATATATATATATGTATATGTGTGTGTGTGTGTGTGTGTGTGTGTGTGTGTGTGTGTGTGTGTGTGTGTATGTGTGTGTACACACACATTTATATATATATATATATATATATATATATATATATACACATATACATATATATATATATATATATATATATATATATATATATAGGGTTCCTATTACTTCCTCATATTTGAAACCATGAAATCTGAAAACATCGAATGCCCACATAAGCAATTTCGATCAAATAAACTTTCGACCAACTGGGTTTCAGTCAAATGGTCTTTCGATCAAATGAAGGAGACCCATATATATATATATATATATATATATATATATATATGTGTGTGTGTGTGTGTGTGTGTGTGTGTGTGTGTGTGTGTGTGCGGGGGTATGTGTGTGTACACACGCACACATTTATATATATATATATATATATATATATATATATATATATATATATATATATATATATATAGGGTTCCTATTACTTCCTCAAACTTGAAACCGTGAAATCTGAAAACATCGAATGCCCACATAAGCAATTTCGATCAAATAAACTTTCGACCAACTGGGTTTCAATCAAATGGTCTTTCGATCAAATGAAGTAGACCCATATATACATATATATATATATATATATATATATATATATATATATATATATATATATATATATATATATATATATATATATACATACATAATACACACACACACACAATATCTACATATATATATATATATATATATATATATATATATATATGTATATATATATATATATATATATACACACACACACACACACACACACACACACTTAGGGTCCCTATTACTTCCTCGAACTTGAAACCGTAAAATACGAAAACATTGAATGTCCACATAAGCAATTTCTTTCCTTGGGAAAGAAATCGTTTAGCCATCCTCATCAGTTTGCCGTTTTCCCTGCTGTAGTGCGATCTCGGAGTTGGAGGGTGTGGGGGTGAAGCTCCCCACTTTGTAGTGTTTGTGGTTATTTGTTGGTGTTTGTACGGCAAGTGATTTATTTTTAAGGGAAAGAAATCGCTTATGTGGAGGTTCAATATTTTGAAAGTTCGCGGTTTTAGGGTCAATGAAGAGGTGTTCGATGGAACGCCTCTTCGAGGAAATAATATAGACCCATATATATATATATATATATATATATATATATATATATATATATATATATATATAAAATATATGTGTATGTGTGTATACATAAACAAACACGCTCGCGCGCATGAACACACACACACACACACACACACACACACACACACACACACACACACACACACACATACACACACAAATCACATAAATATATATGTCGCTAGAGTGGGGAGAAGGGGCAGATGCCCTGATGCAAGGTATTTGGAGGCACAGATGGCAGATCCCACTCAAAGTCTTCAGTGCATTTCACTGCATTTTTAGCATTTAGAAATCAGAACTGAAGCGCTCTACTGTATTTGGCATAAAGTGTAGGAGAAGTTAGATGGAAATGCAGTAAGCAGGCTGCTACAGTTTAAAAGGAAAGAGGAGGACACTGCTCCAGTGACTGGTGCCACCACTCTCTTTCTGAATCTGAAGAACCACATGCTAAACTCGCAGCTTTTGCCTGTAGTAATACCAAGTCCAAAAAGACATCCAGCATGAAATCACCTTAACTGGGATCCCAAAATCTACACCTATTCAACTTTAGCAGAACACATGAGATTCCTTCCCTCGCCTCACTACTGTGGCATGAATTTTTTTCTTCAACTGGATGTAGTTTACAGTGGAAAAAAGAAGTTATGTCTTACCATAATGTTCCATCTGTGTTGTAGATCTTTATTTATTCATTACTGTTAGTACTTCGGTTCCGTCCTCGGAACTGACACAGCCGTTTCATAGCTCGCGCCAACCAAAAACTCTCAGCTAAGACCTAACCATTATGCCCCTCTCATAGTTACTGCAGATCGAGTTTGCCCACCCCTATATAACAGAGATAGTAAGAGAAAACAGTAGGAGGCTCTGTCTGAGCAAATACCCTAACCAGGAGTTCCTAAAGTCCACCAGGAGTCCAGGCAGGGGGAAAGAGGGTGGGAAGTAATGAATGAATAAAGATCTACAACACAGATGGAATGGTATGGTAAGACATAACTTCTTTATTTGATGTTGTAAATCTTTATTCATTCCTTATTGTTAGGACCAAGTCCCAAGCTACTTGAGTCCTGGGTGGCCCTAAGGAAGGATATTCCTGAGCACCGTAGAACCAAAAGATGCTCGTCCCCTGGAGGCCAAATCCAATTTGTAATGAGAGATAAAGGTATGAGGTCTTGCCCAAGTAGCTGCTGCGCAGATATCATCCACAGAGGTTCTGGAACGAAAATCTACAGAAGCTGTCACTGATCTAGTAGAATGAGCCTTTAGTCTGGAAGGTAAGGATAGCTTATTCTGTTGGTAGATAAAGGTAATGACGTTTCTAAAAAAGGAGGATAAAGTCACTTTGGAGACAGGTTTGCTCAATCTGGGTCCTGCAAAGGCCGCAAACAATTTATCTGTTTTCCTGAAAGATTTAGTCCTGTCCAAATAACAACGAAGCTGCCGATGCACATCAAGGGTGTACAGAAGGTACTCCCCTCTGTTAGAATGTTGAGGGAAGAAAACCGGCAGGTCAATAGATTGGTTAATGGAAAATCCAGAAATGACCTTAGGCAAGAAAGAAGAGTCAGTACGAAGGGCCACCCTATCCCTGTGGAAGTTCAAGTAAGGTCTCTTGACACTCAAGGCCTGCAGCTCAGATACTCTTCTCGCTGAGGTAAGTGCTACTAGAAGTAGTCTTCTATGACAAAAACTTTACATCACATGAATCAAAAGGCTCGAACGGAGGGCCTGTGAGAGAGGGCCTGTGAGAGACTGAAGTACCAAGGTCAAGTCCCAGGGTTATATGGAGGGTTTGACAGGAGGTTTAATGTGTAATACTCCTTTCAAAAAGGTCTTGCACAGGCAGTGTGACATAACCGAAGAATTATCAAATCCATTATGAAAACTGGCAATAGCTGCTAATGTACAGTAACTGTCGATGCTGAGGCTCATGCATGTAGAAGAGTCGACAGGTATTTGTAGGATCTTTTGAATAGGCATAGAGAAAGGATCTAAGTTCTGATCTTTGGCCCAAATAGAAAACCTAGTCCATTTACTAGAATAAACTTTCCTGGTGGAAGGTTTGTGTGAAGCCAGAAGAATTTCACGAACAGGTGATGAGATGTCAGGCAGCCTGGCAATCATTGGAAGTGGAGGAACCAAGCTGTGAGCTTGAGGCTGTGGAGATTGGGATAAATCCATCCCTGAGGATGAGATAACAGACCTTGGGAATGATCCAGGATCCACTGGCTGTGAATCAGATGAGGCCATAGGAACGAACCAGACTTGACAGGGCCAATAAGAGGCAATGAGGATCACTTTGCTTCTCAACCTTTGAGGTTTCTGGAGGAATTCTGGGATGAGGGGAAATGGAGGAAAGGCATACAGTAGACATGAGGTCAATTGTATGTTAGACCATCCCTCGGGGGTTTCCCCTGAGGGGGGATCAGGGCAAAGTAGCTTCTGCATTTGTTGTTTAGGGGGAAGCAAACAGATCGCAGCAAGGCTTGCCCCAGAGGCAGAAAATCCGATCTGCTATTACAGGATTGAAGGACCACTCATGAGGCATCAAGATGTTCCTGCTCAGATTATCTGCAATAAGGCTGGAACTCCCGGAAATGTGCATTGCTATAAGAAAGTGGTTGGAATCTATTGCCCAATGCCAAATCCTCATGGCTTCCCGACACACAGACCTGGTTCCACCTTGCTTGTTGATATACCAGATGACTGACATGTTGTCCGACTGAATTGCAATGGTCCCAGAAGGTAGGGATGTATGCAACGCTTGCAACGCTAAGGGAACTGCCCTCAGTTCCAGGATATTTATGTGCAAATTGGCCTCCATGGGAGACCAGGTGCCTTGGACCGTCTTTCCCTGGAAATTCCTCCCCCAACCTAACAGGGAAGCGTCCGTGGTCACGGTGGCCGTGGGCTGGGGGAGACAGAGTGGTTGGCACCAAAGATTCGATTGTGACTTCATCCACCATAACATTTCTTCCTTGCAAAGGTTTGTAAGATGTGTCATGTGGTCGAGTGGGTGAGCTAAGATCGACCATTGTACAGAAAGGAGCCACTGTAGTATTCTCATGTGCAACCTTGTCGGTGGTACTAGAGTACTGGCAGCCGCCATGAAGCCTAAGAGTTGCAGGACAAGGCGTGCTGGTACAGAGGTCTGTGGAAGGAGGGCTTGGATTTGGTGTCTTATTTTCGACAGGGGTGGCCCATGCTATTGGACTGCCGGACTGCAGCCCCTCCAGCTGTAAAAAAAGAAAGAAAGTAAAAATAAAATAAAATACATAGAAAGAAAATAAAAAAACAATTGCAAGTAGCGGAACTTCGTGCATGCGCACTAGCAGCATTTCCAATATCCAGACTGCTGCTGAACCAGTCGGGAGCATGCACAGACTGTGTCTCAGCAGCCGTCCGGATTAAGAAGCATTCAAGTGCACAGATCCCAGAAGTCTATGCAGTTGTAGCTGCATAGACTGTCACTGGAAAGGGATCAGACTCGGACTGCAACATCAGCAGGCTGGGAGTCTCGGGGAAGGACATCTTGTGGGGCTTTTCTAGTGCTCCAACGAACAAAGCTATGGAAGGATTTAGTGCTGCAACGGACCTGTCCCAGGTAGCATGTGTGTGTGTGTGTGTGTGTGTGTGAAATGCCCCAGGTGCTACATGGTGGTGGGTACAGAATAAGGCTTGAACCCTGTACCTTGGGCACAGGTGGCAAGAGCCTGAATTCCCTACCCACCACCATTTGTAAAAATGTTGCAGATTTTTCCCTCATACTTGTTCTGTTCCTCATAAAATCTGTGGTTTCTCCATTTTTGTGTCCTTGCAAAGCCAGTAGTGCATTGGTGCATTGGTAGCATTTTTGCCTGACAGCTACATGTTCTCTGGTTTGATTCTTGGCGGGGTTTCTTACCTTCTGTGTGGAGTCTGCATGCCTTCCCTGTTTTTGTTTCCTCTAGTGTCCTCCCATCTTACAAAGACATGTGTCTGTCTGGAGTGTTTCTCCCTGGGCCTCTGCTAAAAATTAGCTTTTGTTCCAAGTCAGACTTTCCTGGTTAACAAATGTTAAAAATGACACGCATTTGAATATCAGACTTCATATTCTTCAGAAAGTGCATGGTAACACAAAAGCTTTTATTCTAGCAATTTTATAAGTGTATAAGATGGATATTTGAAATGTGTCCCTATTTTTGGGATTGTATTCCCCCATTATTGGCTTCATCCAGGTTTTGTGCTAGGGTTGAGAGCTATGGTAAGAACTGAATTCACTGAATATGTTTGGGGGCTATATTCCCCCATTACTGGCTTTGTCCGGGTGTTTTTTGCTAAGAGGTTGAGAGCTATGGTGAGAACTGAATTCACTGAATGTTTGGGGGCTGTATTCACCCATTATTGGCTTTGTTCGGGTGTTTTGTGCTAAGAGGTTGACAGCTGTGCTATGGTGAGAACTGAATTCACTAAATGGTAGCCATTTAAGTTCCCATCTTCCTCTTTCACAAAACAGCTGATTTGGCATAGTGGTATGTTGCTTTGACTGTTTTGCACAAGGTCCTGGGTTTAAGGCTTGGCAGTGAAATGTATGGTGGTAACACAGCATTTTATTTTAGCAACATTCCAACATTATACAAGCAGTGTTTAAAATGTGTCCCTGGTTTTTGGGCTTTTGTCCCCCCCCCCCCCCACAATAAACTTTGGCTTTTTCCAGATTTCTTTGTGCTGCAAAGGTCAGAGATACAACTGAGTGAGTAGATTTTACAAGGAGCTGAGAGCTGCAGGGGAGCAAAAGTTTAGTGCTGCTTATGCTGAGTCTGCTTGCATTATTAATAGCACAACAGGTAATATACTTGCTTTTGATGCAGAAGGCTGTGGGTTCTACTCCCAGAGTAAATATATGCATTGCTGATACTGTACTGTGCTGCACAATGGGTGGATGCAAAGATACCTAGTAACTATGAACCTGTTATCAGTTTGCCATCCATTCCCTATTGCAATATTGCTAGCTTATTTTTTTAGTGTAAGATAGGCAATTTATTCCTCAAGGGTAATGGGCACTTTATTTGTAGATGAAACAATGAAATACAAAGTTGTTTTCTAGCAGCAACCTCTTCATTAGTTACAGATCTCTTTAATGTGGAATTATTTAGATGACTTTTACTTCTTCAGAGATTGTACATAAGTACTGATACTGGTGGACTGTAGAAGTTTGAGTAGACTTTTATGATGGAAATGTTCTGAATTGGGCAGTTTTGTCATTACTGGTGCATGCATTTTGTTTCATTCTTTACTGGAAAATTTTCAAAACAATACATTTAAAACACCCTCTAAAACTGTACTGTATTGTACAAGGAATATAATTTAATACAATCAGGAAGGTGTATGAAAGAGCATGTGTATGTTTCGTGTGCAAGGGGCCTGTGATTTGAAAACAGCCCAAACCCAAAGTTAATCTGCCACTGGCAAAATGTATTTTCTTTGAATGTGGGTTTCAGTGACTGTGAGTTTTCAAGGGCAGAGAAGTTTTAATGCTAAGTCTGTTCTCATTGTGAGGCTGCATTGCTTTGTTTAGCAGATATGATATCTATTAGTGTTTGCGCTGTAAAATGCAAAATAAAACTTTTAAATGAAGTCCAAATCATTGCAGAAGAAAAGCAGTATGCACATTAGTGTTTATGGTAAATGGGGTGAAATAGCCAAGTAATGGTTCATTGGAATGGCTGTAGGGGGGAAGCTCCATTCGACCATGATTTTGTGAGGGGGAAGGGCAGCAAACTCAAAGACAGCCCCGGTTGAACTATTCCTCTCAACTGTCCAGATTTTTGCAGAATGAATAGATTTTTGCTTCTTATTTTTCGTTTGCTCCTCATAAAATTTGTGGTTTTCTGTCAAATCATTTAGGAATGAAGTCACTAAATAATGACAGACACTGAGTTTCAGACTTCATAACCTTCAGAAAAATGCATGCTAAAGCAAGACCTGTTATTCGATCAACTGTCTCAGTTTATACAAGAGCAATTTTTAGTACTGTTTATATGTTCCTCCCATATATTTGGCCTTGTCCAGATTTCCTGCATTAACAGGTTGAGAGGTACATGCAAATAAATTGCTTTATAGAATTAGGCATATCCAAACCTCTCAACTGTCCCCGATTTTGGCTCAAAATGTTGGTCTTCCCCTAATAATCCCTCTGCAAAATGGCAATTTTGGAAGAAAATATGGAGGGTTTACAATTAATAAATAACTGTAATAATCAGTTATAGATTACTTTTATTTCAGAAATGCATGTAGATTCTTTTATTTTGTCAGCTGCTCAAGTTAGCAGTACTAATATTTAAAAAGTGTCCCTTCTTTGACAGGTTCCCAGCTGTATTGTATGGCTATTTTATATTTTTGAATCACATTTTTGGTCCATTTTTCATAAAATTGTGTTTTTTTTTTGGCAAATTAGTGGCAAATCATTAAAGACTGAAGTTAGAAAATAATGAAAGACATTTCCGTTTCAGATTTCATACCCTTCAGAAAATTCATACGAATGCAAGACCTACAATTCTATTATCTTTCTAAGTTTATAAGAGCAATATTTAAAAATTGTCCTTATTTTTGGGCCTTTGTCCCACTTTGTGTATGGCTTTGTCCAGATTTCTTGCTCTGAGGTTGAGAGGTATGACAAATGTGTCAGGGCCATTGCAGTCAGCCAGAGATATTTCAAATTGTGACATACTTGTTGCACCCCACTCCCCCATGTAGTGACTCTGGATGTGTCCAAGCAAGGCAATGAGCAGTTATGCAGTGTAAATGTGCAGACTATCCCCCCATCCAAGGTAGACACAAGTACTACAATGGCTTTTCATCTGTCCTTGATTTTGCAGAATGTTCTGGTTTCTGTCATATTTTTATACTGTTGAGTTATGCTTATTATTATTCAGAAAGTGCCTGTTGCTCTGTGTTTAAGTAGCAGTGCTTTAATGACCATCTGGTAAACTTGTCTGAGATTGTAAGATGCAAGTAAGTTTTAATAAGCATACTGTTAAAGAATTGCCAACATTGAAAGCCTTTCTGTTGCTGCCATGCAGAGAATACTTACATAACTAGATAACATATAAGCCTTGGGTATTGAAATGCATATGACAGTATTTGTAATAAAGGACAGGATTACATTATTTTAAGAGCTCATTACAGGCTTTACTAAACAGAATGCCAATCTATCATGTGTGGTCCATATCTTGTGCAGTAATCCTTTAAGCAATGTATGTTGAGCTTGTTTTCTGTTTACTTTTCATTTTTTACTTTGATTATGTTTTCCCCATGAAACAAGTAGATAGTTGTTGTCAGGCAGCAGGTCTTTTTTAGATAAGAAACATTTTTACAAGTGGGGGTATCACAGAGATTGCTACTTTCAGCATGTTACTTGGTACTTTAATAAAGCTGAATATAAATTATAATTAGAACTGGAGTACAAGGAGAAGTGGTTTGAGTTGAGTACTGCTTGTTTTTCTTATACTTGATTATGACTAGCATTCCGGTAATGTATTTAAAAAGTAATTTATTTTTTCATGCCTCACAACCTTTTTGTTTCCATCTAGATATTAAGTAAGCTGTCATGCAGCCAATGGATTGAAAGATGTTTTTTCTTCTACACTTCATTTTGTCTTGATTGGACTCTCATAATGATGGTTTGGCACCCAGGGCAGAGTATTTAATTAAAGTTACAGTTTTTGTGGTTTTGAGCATAGCTCCTTCCCTTTCTAGTTGGCCACACCCATTCCCATTGACCCCACCCATTCAGCTGTCTCCTGCAGCCCCCCTTTGATTTGAAGTCACCAGCCGCCACTGATTTTCGAAAGCCTGTGAGGAGGGAGGGAAGCTTGACAGGATGTTGTGTCGAAGACTGCTCCAATACATTCCAGTGTTTTTGTTGGGGACATTTGAGATTTGTCCTTGTTGACTGTAATCCCCAAGCAGAGAGCGAGGCCTTGAGTGTAAGAGAGGCTGCGGATTAGAAGATTCCTGGTCGAGGCGGTGAGGAGTCAATCGTCTAGATACGGAAACACCTGGAATCCTTGTAGTTGAAGATGAGCTACTACAACTGCCACACATTTGGTGAACACTCAGGGGGCTGTTGAGAGACCGAATGGCAGTGCCCTGAACTGGTAGTGATTGGCTCCCAGCCGGAAGCGGAGAAACCTCCGGGAGCAGTGATCCATCTTTATGTGGTAATACGCATCATGGAGGTCTATAGAGCACATCCAGTTGTCCCTCCCTAGGAAGGGGAGAATGGACTGTACCGTGACCACCCGGAATTTTTGAGGTTTGATAAATTTGTTCAATAGGCTGAGATCCAGGATCAATTTCCTGTCTCCTGTCTTTTTGGCACTAAAAAGAACCTCGAGTAAAACCCGGATCCTCTCTGGTCTGGTGGGACTGGTTGGATGACTCTTTTTCTTAGCAGCTTTTCTATTTCTAAGGCTGCTATTTCTCTCTGATTGGGCGGCACATTGGGGACTTGTTTGACGGGTCTGGGAGTTAAATCGAATAGTATATGGTAGCCTCTGGATATTATTCTCTACACCCAAACATCGGTAGTAAAATGTTGCCAGGCTGGTAGGTGCAGAGAAAAACAACCCCCGACTGCTTCCAGAGGAAAGCAATTGGGCCGCTGCTTAGGAGCGCTGGTAGAATCGGCAAGAGAAGGAATCTCTAGCGCCCTGGTTACGCGGACCTCCCCTACCGCAAAAGGGGTGTCTTCCAGATGAGTTGCCCACTCTGCCCCGGGGGGATTGCTCACCACGAGTGTCACGAAAAGATCCTTGGGATTTTCTGAACCACATTTTTCCTCCCTTCTGGTTCCTGGAGTAGGACTTCTGGGGGTCGGAAAAGCGAATGCCCACAGCAGACAACGTCTTTCCATCTTTCTCACTTCGTGCTAGTGTGTCTCGTACTTTGGGAACAAAAAGTGCAGATTCGTCGACAGGCGCATTGACGAAGGAAGATTTAAAGGGGTCTGTGAAATCACACAACCGCATCCAAGCATTACGTCTCATGACAATGCCTGATGCAGCAGCTCGAGCTGCCCCCTCGGTGGTGTGAGATATCAAACGCATTGAGGAGTTGGAGATAGATTCAAGGATAGCTAGCTGCGAGGTGACAGTGTCATGCACCTCATCAGGCAGTACCCCCGTCAAAGAGGAAGACATTTCAGAGATTAGGTCTCTTTGGAGACGAATGAAGTGTGCCAGATAGTTCAGCGACTGAATGGCAAAGGTCGCTGAAGCATAGGTCCACTTCCCTAGTATGTCCATGGCCCGAGACTACATGTTCCGAGGATGGCCAGTGGAACTATCTTCTGCCAGCTGCCCTCTTGGTGGCCGCCACCACGACCATGGAATCAACTGTCAACTGCTTGGACCAGTGGGACTGGTCTTCATGTGTGGATAAAATTTTGTCCGGCCTACGGGGGACAGGTTCTACGTTGTCCGGAGCCTTCCAGACACGCTGCATGATCAGCTTAACAAGCTCATCAGCAGGTGGAATCACCCAAGAAGTAGATGGCCAGGCACAGAAGGCCTGCAAGAACACCAATTCCTCAGAAGAAGGGTTAGAGGACTTCCAGTCTCCCCGCTGCTTGAGAATTTCGAGAATGTCTCCAAATGAGACGTCATCTGGGGGAGACTGTGGGGACCCTTCTCCCTCATCACAATCGGAGTCTTCAGTGATAGATTCCTCAGGGGAATCAAGGTGCTTCCTCTTGAACCATTTCTTACAGGGTGGCACCTCAGTGGTATCTTCTGAGGAGGACTCCAGAGAAAGGGATCTCTTCAAAGGAAGGTCTTACAGCTCCCATGCCTGGGAACACGAAGTAGGGGGTTGGGACAGCTGCATGCTGGGGGGGGGGGGGTTCTGACACCAATGTCATGGATGCTGACTGCAAGCCTGTGGAGGCAAGAACCCTCTCCATGACCTGGAAAGCAGGCCCGCCCGAGGAGGGCTAGGAGCCCAGAACTGATTAGGACAACCTCAGAACCGGGTTCACACCCCGCCCTGAGGAGCCCACCTCCAGGTGAGGAGCTGCAAGAGGACTGGAAGCTGTCGGAGCCATGGACATAGATGGTGCCAGTGAAAAAATAGGAGCCGGGCGAGGTACCAAGGTGCCAACAGTCCAAGCACTGGTCCGAGAGTGCAGCAAGGGTGGTTGGTGCCGACAGGGAAAAAAACGCAGTTGGGGCCGAGACAGTATTTACCGGGGTGGACATCGGTACAGAGATCTCCGGAGCCTAGGAAGAGGCCGGAGGAGGATAAACAGGAGAATATGCTGTGAAAGATTCCGAGCCAAAAGGGACGGACGGTCTAGCTGGAGTGGGCAATCCCCTAGCTGCCAGAAGCTGGACCACAACCCGCACTACATCTAGTTCAGAGAGGCTCCTGGTGGAGCTAAAGGAGGCTGCTGAAGGAGATTCAGGTCTTTCAAGAAAGGGTCTAAAGCGATGCCCCAAAAAGGATCGTACGTTGGAGAGTATCTGGTTCTTGGGAGATATTCGACTTTAGGAGCTGAGGTCATAATCTGTGGAGCCAAAGAAGCTATTGGCACCATGGGATGGTGCCAAAGCAGGTATAGTCGTGGAAGCCAATGTCGGAACCAAAGATGGCACCGAAACTGGTGGTGCCGAGGCTGGAACCGAAATAGGAGTCAACATCAGACACGGCACCTAGGAAGAAGACACAGTGCCTGGTGCCGAAGAGGTCTTCGCCGAGGGTGCCGAAGAATCACAGAGCTGACTCAGTTCCATAATTGATGGAGATGTAGGGACCGAGTGACTCCGTTTTTCCTTGTGTTTTTTGGTCTTTGAAGGCGGTGAGACCTCCAACCCAGATAGAGCCTCCAAAAAAGGCATTTTGATGAAACCTTTCAAAATAAGCTTATTTTTACACTCTGCTAGTGTGTGATTGCTAAAACTAGCACAAATGTCACAATCAGCTTTAATATGGTCCACGCCCAAACAGTAATCGCATCGCACATGGCCGTCCAAGTTAGGCATCTTACGCCCACATTTGTCACACTGTTTAAACCCCAACTTAACTTTGTCTGACATAGTACAAGCAACAAAGGGGTATCCTAAAGGAAAAAACAATAAGAAGGAAAGAAAAGGGAGAGAATACCAATGATAGTATTTAAAAAATACCACAAGTGGTAAAGAAAGGCCTACCAAAGGTAGGAGAGAGGGATAGTACCAACGATGGTAGAGATTTAATTACCAAAGTTATAGGGTAGGGAATAGAAGTAGGTTATAGGCGATAGTAAGAATAGGCTAAACTGACTAAAAAACAAGAAAGTTTGAAGAGAAACTACACCAAAAATCACAAATTTCCACTTAGCTTTGAGAGAGATGGCTAGGCACGTCTGACGAGGAATGCGGCAAACGAGATCTGGAGTAACTATGAGAGGTTGTGTTGGTTCCGAGGATGGAACTGAAGTCCTAACAGTAAGGAATGAATAAAGACTTACAACATCAGACTGAGTATTACCATAACCTACAGGGCTGTGCCTCACTAGATACAAAAAACTAAGCTCAGCAATGAAAAGCATGTAAACAATACACAGTACATACAAGGGGACAATGTCATGACTAGAGAGGGGCCATAAAGATTAATTTTACACTTGGAATTGTAGTAAACATTTACGGCACACAGGCATCACATTTAGATGCCGACTACAGCCATAAACAAAAAGACACGCTTACAAACATAATCCTTTCAACTTACAGAGCTATATTAAGTAAACTCAGTACATGTCTTCACTGTAGGCTTTACATCCTAAACTAGGACCCAGCAAAACACCCTGCACCTTCAATTCACTGTACACAATAATGTTTTTGACACAGAATGAGAAAAAATATATTTCACTGAACACAAGCTCAGTCTCCTACATTAGGGGTGTGAGAACAGACACATGTTGTCACTGATTACAGAAATGCAACAGGTTGTCTATAATAATATTTTAATTGCGGGCCCCCAAGAATGTTAACATTACCGGTAAAGAATTGTTAAATGAGAATTACACATGAAAAAATATGGGTTTATGTTAGTGTGTGTGTGTGTGTGTGTGTGTGTGTGTGTGTGTGTGTGTGTGTGTGTGTGTGTGTGTGTGTGTGTGTGTGTGTGTTCCTCTTTCCCTCACTCTTACATTTATAAACAGGACCACTATGCATTATGCCACTATGTCCAATTAACTCTAAAGAAAAACCTTTGTCATTTTTCTAAAGTTTTTTGAGCCCCAATTTATTCATTGACCATCAATCCCCACCCTGAATCCCCCAATGTAAATGCTTACATCTCCAAGAGTCAAGAGGTCATCAGCCCATTTGTGGCCCTGAAAGGTGACAGTCAGGGTCCAAGAGTGGTGCTCTTATCTGCTAGGAAGGCTGGGGATTTTTCTGTATATGCTCCTAGTTCTCACACTCTACTGGCCTGCGTGCTACATAATCTTTGCTTCTAGGAGGTACATGAAAGGTTCCACATCTGACAGGTCTCCTGGCCAAGAGGTGTACTTCTTGCAGCTGTGCACACCAGGCTGCTTACTGTTAGAGTTTCACTTAAACTTCTGCAGGTGTTTCCAGAGCAGGAAGCCAAGCCACCACCAGGCATGAGCCACTCACTGCCAATCTCCCTAACCTGTCCCTTTAGTGTGCATGCTGTGAACTGATTGTGTGTTATCTGGTGGATACAGGGCTTTGTCCTACAGCACTAGGGCTGCTTTCTCATTTTTTAATATTTCTTCTGTATATTACATAGCATGAAAAGACAAGAGAAGTGTACTAATGTATAAAAACAGTGAAAGGTGTTAGTCTTAATAGTCAAAAGAAAGTATAATTATTACATACTTAATACCAGTTGATTAATTGGGAAAATGTTTTATAAACTGTTCTACAAGATATCATATAAGATTTAAAACTACAAAGCTGATTCTCCTTTGTCCCCCACTGCAAGGGTGCAGCCTGCTCATACATACTGAAAAAGTACAAGTATTTGTAAAGGTAGAAGTTTCTGGACTTACATAATCTATTGAATTTCACTTCCCTTTAAGGCTGTAGAATGGCAGTGTCTTAACAGAAGACTGTAAAAATAGGAGTAATAAAAACATTCATATAATCATTTCAGCAAATGAATCAAAGCTCAGTAAAAGCTGATGTTACAAAATCTCTTCCACAAATACTATACAGAATGAAAATTATATTATTAACTAATATAACTATAAAGTGAAAGAAACAGCCTTCTTGTAGCCTTCCAGCCTACAGGACAAACCGCAGTACAGGGGATGCCATCTCACTAGCTCTCCATGAAACACTGACGCACTTAGAAGGCAAAAACTGCTATGCAAGACTGCTATTCATTGATTTCAGTTCTGCCTTCAACACTGTCATCCCTCAGAATCTGATACCGAAGCTAATTCTAATGGGCATAGACTCTCAGTTATGCAACTGAATTCTGAGCTTCCTTACTGAAAGGCCTCAAGAGGTTTGTGTGGGAGACAACAACTCCGGAAGTATCATCCTGAACACAGGAGTACCACAGGAGTGTTTCTTAAGCCCTCTCCTTTTCACTTTGCTGACACATGACTGCATTGCCAGTCATGAGACAAATACGATCATCAGATTTGCAGATGACACCACTGTTACAGGCCTGATCAAAGAAGGAGAGGAGGAGGCCTACTGGAATGAGATTGATCAACTACTGGTCTGGTGTAACGGCAACAATCTAGCACTGAATGTCAGCAAGACTAAGGAGCTGATTGTTGATTACAGATCTCAAGTACCACACAAACCTCTAGTGATGAAAGGGATGACAGTGGAAAGGGTCAATAGTACAATGTTCTTGGGTGTTCATATCACAGAGAACTTATCCTGGTCAGTCCATGTACCCAGCACAGTCGAAAAAGCTTAGCGACGCTTGCACTTTCTAAGGAAACTTAGGAAGGCAAACTTACCAAGCTCCATACTTCAGACCTTTTATAGGGGTACCATTGAAAGTGTCCTGACCAACAGCATTGCAGTCTGGTATGGGAGCTGTAATAATCAGGATCGGAAGGCTCTCAAGAGAGTTGTAAGGGTGGCAGAAATAATCGCTGGCACCTCCCTTACACCTCTGGAAGATCTACACAAATGCCGGTGCATCAACAGGGCCAAAAGGATTTCCAGCGACCCAAAGCATCCTGCCAATGGTCTGTACACTTGCCTGCTCTCAGGCAGAAGATACAGAAGCCTGTATTGTAAGACCACCACACTAAAAAATAGTTTCTTTCCACTCTCCATTAGACTGTTGAACTCTTGGGAAAAACGAACCATGATGTCTGTTACATAACTAGCCTATCAAGGGACTTACTTTATGGATGTGCAATAACTAAGTGCAATACTAATGTACCTCACCTACACACTGAAGGACTGTAAAGTGCAATATACAAAACTGTGCAATAATTCAGTCTAATCATAGATATGCTGCTATTGCTTCAATTTTACTTTGACAATATTACCTTCATATTTTTCCTGTTCTGGGATGGGAATGGGTCACTGCTGTCCTACTTTACTTACTAATTGCTACTTATTAAATTTCTACTGTGATATTTTATTAATTTTTCTCAGTCTATATGTGCAACTGTTTCCTGCATTGAGGACGAAACATTATAATTTCATTCAGCTACACTGCTGTAGGTAAACTTTTCTTTGACTCTTTGACTTTCTCATGCAGGACTTTGACCACCCAGAAAAAAACCGGAAACAAACTCTCACAAATACTTTGCAGTTCATTATCAAATTAGCTTAGACCAAAGTTGCTGAGCCCAGTGAGGTGTAATAATCTACATGTTCATAGGTTAAAAGGTACTTACTAGGCTAGTGATTTGTAATGATCTTAAGAAGCCTAAACTTATATTCCCATGGTAGTGTTTAGCCCTTATATTTTGTGTGCAAATAACCCAGGGACAGGCAGAACAGGGATATTCTGGGACATTTACATGATGCCCTATCTAGTAAGAGAAGCACTTTCCTCTATGTGTTGTTGAAGATGGCTACAGAGAAGTAGACTTCCCTGTGATATATACCTATACCTATTTTAATGTTGCAGAGCAGACTGATATCTCTAGTGTGTTTATTCCACCATTGGATGTGAATGTGTAATAGGTCTGAAAGGATAAGATCAGAGGTTACAGTAACATGTATGACACTGAAAAGAAGGACAAAGCTTTGATATGCTTTGTATAGCTTTTGTGACTTAGGCTCTTGATTTTCTTAGTGAGGAAGTACTGCAGTTGTTCTGGTTGTGACAAGTGTTTGGACAAGTATACATAGAAGGAACCATTATATTCAAGGTAAGCCTAATGGGTGCTGAGTACAGTGGAATAATTACATCCCTGAACCTGGAATCCATACCTTTAGGTATAAGCTGTGACAAAAAAAATGTCCTTGCAATAATGGATACATGATGATCAAAAGACAGTTCATTGTCAAAACAGTTTCAAAAATCCCTGACTATGTGACTGATGCAAAAGTTACAAGGGAAATTATGCTTGTTGAAAGACTATGGCTATACATTTCTTGGCATTTAATTTTAGTCTATGGTTTTAACATCAGCTATTTGTTTGAAAAAGGCATTCTAGGAGGATTGTGGTGATGTCCTTCCTTACCACTGTTGCAGTATTCTTTACAAATACAATATCCTTCTGAGGAGAGCCATACATCTAACCAGCACATCAAAGCTTTAGCTCCTTTCAGACATACATAATAGAAGTACAAGCACTTAATCCTCAGAACTTCTTTGCCACCAGTTTGAACGTTACTTTTCTAATTCAGTCTGCTGTCGTATATAGCATAGATACAGCTATCGAACATTGAGAAACTAAGTGCCCCATTGGGATGTCTTTCTTCCTTTTTTCCTTTGAGATGTATTAAATTTAACATGTCATCCCTTTCTATTTCCAAAATCAGCCACTGGAGCATCAGCCTCAGGGTTTCATGGCTTCCAAATCCAACTACTCTGACATTTAGCTGCCACTTAAGAAGAACTCTAAAAAATTTACTGGTTCTTCGGATATCCAGCCTCCTCTGGACATCTCTGTTAAGTTGGATATATTTATTTATTTTATTTAACACTTGTTTACTGAGAAAGTCCAACTTGGGAACTGCACCAATTTTTCAGCAGAGGCCCGGGGAGAAATGCTCCAGACGCATGTCTTTGAAACGTGGAAGGAAACCGGAGCACCCAGAGGAAACCCACACAAATGCAGGGAGGACATGCAGATTCTGCACAGAAAGCACTCCAGATGAGAATCAAACTGGAGAACCTCTTATTGTGAGGTGACAATGCTACCACTACACCACTGTGCCTGTCTCCGTAGAAAGTACAGTTGTGCAAGCTGAACTTACCATAACAGCAGATGTTTGAATGATCACTGCTGCAGTAGCCTTAGCTATATGGGTTATATCCTGCCAAGGATATGACAGCCAGCCAGCTTCCAAAGCTTCAAGGCTTCTACACTCCCAAACTGTCAAGCAGCTTGAGCTGAACTGACTAAAAGACAAGTTTGGACATAAAACCCTTCAGAGCTTTCCTGCCAGCAGAGAGAGGGAGAGGGAGCCCTCAAAGGACAATGCTAGGAGCAACAAAAACATAAATGACTACACCCTGGTATAAAAAACTACCAAAACACAGGCGGGATGGAAGGACAGAGTAGCTGCTTTAGCAGTGATCATTCAAACATCTACTGCTATGGTAAGTTCAACTTAGACATATCTACTATGTTCATCATATTGATCACTGCTGTGGTAGTTCTAACTACATGGGCAGATTATCATTGCTAACTACATTTGGATGGTAGAAGGAGAAGAATCCAAGAGCCCCTGGAGAATGGTTCTAGCAAAGCTTGATCTGAACCTAGAAAAGGAATCAAGCATATAGTGCTTTGTAACATTACATACAGAGGACAAAGTAGCAGCTTCTACAATACTTATAGAATCCAATCCTTTCCAAAAAGCCACAGATGAAGCCAAGACCTTGGTGGAGTGGGCCTTGATCCTGTCTGGAATAGTTTTTTTTTCATAGTGAGTATAACAAAATGTAACAGCCTTTTACAACTATATGGAAAAAGTCTGTTTTGACACAGGATGTACCCCCTTATTACCTTCACAAGAAATGAACAATTGATCCAAAGATCTGAAAGATTTAGTTCTGTCAAGACAGTACCTGAGGTGTCTGTGGACATCGAAGGTATGGAGCATTCATTCTCCCTAGTTTTTAGGTTCAGGAAAGAAAACAGGGAGGTGGGTAGTTTGACTTAAAGTTAACTTGGATACCATTTTAAGCATAAAAGATGGATTTGTTCTCAAAGAAAGTCTGTCCCTATGGAAAACGAGATAGAGTTAACTCCCCATAACAGCATGCAGCTCAGATACCTTTCTTGCAGAGGTCACAGCAATCAGTAAAAGTATTTTCGATGTTAAGAACCTCAAGTCAGACTCATTCTTCTATGTTAAGAACTTCAAGTCCGCCACATTAACTGGTTCAAATGGAGCAAGTGTTAACTTCTCTAATGCAAAATTAAGATCCCAAGGAGGGCCACTGTTTTTCTTGGAGGACTGTTATGCTAAACCCCTTTGAAGAATATTTTGACATGAGACTGCATTAAAAGACGAGGATCCATGGACAGATATGTTGAAATGGCCGATAAATGAACCTTAACAGAGGAATAAGAAAGGCTATATTATAGTAACTCACATAAGTATCATAAGACCAGAGATCAACTAGCCCTGAATGGGTGCTGGTTTTGTTGTTGGCACCAACTAGAAAACGTTTTTAATTTGCTAATATATGATTTTCTAGTAGCAGGCTTTCTTGTCTGTCTCCATCAGTACCTGCTGCATGGCCTAAAGGGAATTAAGACCCTATCATCCAGGCAGTGAACTGAAGATGCCTGATATAGGGGTGTATCAAATACCTGACCTGTGTTCTTGTGTGAGTAGATCTAGTCTTTGAGGAAGCTTCTGGTAAATACCCTGGCAATTTCCAAAAGAAGGGAGAACCACAGTCGCCTGGGCCAGAAGGGAGTCGCCACAATAATCTTGGGGGTTTACTTCTGAATCTTCAGATCTGTCCTGGATATTAGTAGAAAGGGTGGAAAAGCATACAGAAACATTCCTGTCCAAGGAAAAGAAAAGAAAAGGCATCTCACTTCCAGGCCTTCTTTCAAGTTCTGGTGCAAAATCTTGCCAGCTAATTGTTCCGTAAGGAGGCAAAGAGGTCTGCTTCAGGAACTCAACACAAAAGGGTCAAATCTTGGAAGACCCCGTTATCTAATTTCCATTTCTGAGGGTCTGCCCTGGTCATACTCAACTTGTTTGCCACACAATTTTGCTCTGACTGAATGCAGAATGCCTCCAAAGTGAGACTGCGCTGTGAAGCTATATCCCAAGCTAAAAGACTAGTCTGCAAAGAGGGTGTGACCTGTTTCCCTGTTGCTAGTTGATGTACTACATGACAGTGGTATTGTCTGAAACAACTTTAAAATCTCCCAGGGAGCAAAGTTGGTTCAGAGAGTTGATTACCTTGATCAGGCAAGAATCTCCTTGAAAATTATGTGCTTGCATCTGTCCTCGATGTCCCATACCCCCTGCACTTGTATCCATTCTGAAACTGCTCCCCAAGCAAAGTCCAAAGTTTCTTTGGTGACTGACTGCTTTGGAGCAGGGGGGAAGAAGGGAAGACCTGAATTTAAGGAAATCTGTTCTCCACCAAAAGATTTCTCTTCTGACAAAACCCCATTACTGGGACTTAAAAAGATAAAGGGTATTGATGCTGGGACCAAAGAGATTTCAGATAGCACTTTATCTTTCTCATGCACAATCTTGCCAGGGGTATCACAAGAATCATAGATGACATGAGACCCAAAATCCTGAGGTATTCCCTCGCAGTGAGCAAAGTCTGAGTGGAAAACCTTAGAAACAGATCTAAATAAAGATCTATTTTTTTCCTGTGGAAGAAAAGATCTTTAAACTCTGGTGTATAGGTGACATCCCAGGAACACATTACTGTGTGATGGAGTCAAGAAAGACTTTTGGATGTTCTGTTGGAATCCCAGCTTGTGTAAGAGATCTCTCAACCATGGAAAAGATGCTGCAAAAATAAACAAGTCATCTAAATATAATAAGCAAAAAAAGGTTTAGAAGGGACTTATGCAGATTGCACAAATTGCATAAGTTGTAAGCGCAGCTCACTCAGTCAAGGACGCAACACCTCAAGGTGTGCGCTCAAAGTGTAAATCCAAAAAGGTTTTTGAACAAAGCACCACTAGTCCCTTCGAATAAAAGTAAATATAATAAGCAAAAAAAGGTTTAGAAGGGACTTATGCAGATTGCACAAATTGCATAAGTTGTAAGCGCAGCTCACTCAGTCAAGGTTAAGTAATTATAAATCCAAAAAGGTTTTTGAACAAAGCACCACTAGTCCCTTCGAATAAAAGTAAATATAATAAGCAAAAAAAGGTTTAGAAGGGACTTATGCAGATTGCACAAATTGCATAAGTTGTAAGTGCAGCTCACTCAGTCATATGGAAAAATGTGGATACCCTGTAGCCTGAAATGAGTTATAATGGGAGCTAGAGAATTTGTGAACACTGATGGTGCAGCAGATAGTCCAAAGGGTAAGATAGAGAATTGATAATGTGATCCAGACACATAAACCTTAAGAAATGTCTGAAGTCTGGATGAAAAGGGATGAAAAGGGATGATAAGAAAACGGAGGTTTTCCCCCAAAGGGAACTTATCTGCCCAGCAAAGAAAAGCGCAAGCCAATTGTTACCACTTGAAAGACTCAGGGGAGTGCACTCTTTTGCAGCAGGTATGCTCCGAGGGAACTTGTCTTTTAGTCAACTCAGTTTTAGCTGCTCGACAATTCAGATGCATGAAAAGTGCCATGAAGCTTTGTAAACTATCCGGCTGTTACATCCTTTGCAGGATATAACCCATTTAGCTAAGGCCACTCCAGCAGTGATTACTATGATGAACATCTTGAAGACTGTCTGGTTTAACTGCCACCCCCCCCCCCTCTGTCACAACCTAGTTGAGGCCAATACCGGGCTGCCTACCTGCACGTCCACCGAGGTTGTGCCTATGTCTACTTTAGATGAGGAAGTGGAACCATGGCTAATCATTTTGGAGGGGCCTATGGAGATTCCCTAGATTCTGGTTAAGAAGAAAGTCTCTAGTTCCCTTATGGAAGATAGGGAAGGGTCTGAGCTCTCTAAGTTTGTTAGGGTCAATGTTCCTTTAAAAAAGAAACAGCAAACTAGATACCTAGCTCCTGTAGCTAAGGATCCACACAAAGAGTAGCAGGATTTCACACAGGGTCTTTTTAAGGCCCTCATGGTTTTGATGCCCACTCAAGGTTGTCTGTTCCTTCCTCTGTTCCTTGGTCTTCTAAGAGGCCTACAGTCTCAGATTCCTGTAAGAAAGAGGTGGACTTGGAGTCTGGAGAGAAGTCCTTGGCTTACTCCTCCCAAATTCATTCCACTCTAGCTCCAGGATCTGATTGCGATGATTTCCTTTCCCTTGACTGCCTCTTGGAAGAGTTTTCTTTTGGGGACATTATTATCCACATGATGGAACACTTTAAATGTGATTGTTCCCAGATTTCTTATAGTCAGAAAAGGTACAATGACCTTTTGCAGAAAGATTCACCTTTACTTTCTGCAATCCCTTCAGTCTTGGAAGCTCTTTTAGACACATTTTCTTTTGGCTTTCAGGCACCTGACTCCCAGCCCCTTGCTCCAAAGATGCCTGACAAGTTCTGCAAAGTTCCTGAAGTCCAAATGTTTCTATATAAAAGCCCTTTTTCTGACCTAGCAGTGATTTCCCTGGCCACTGACAAGCTTCTAAATTGCTGTCCTCTCAATTTTTTGCCCTCTGACAAGGGCAGTCATGCTATGGACAGGTAAGCAAACAAAATGTATACCTCTTTTGCATGTGCTTTCAGAGTCATAAACTACCAGACCCATATTACTGGATATGCCATGGCTCTTCTTTGTCAACTTGGGGGTGTTCTTTCTGATTTATCTCATTCAGAAGCCAAGTCCTCTGCTATTTGTTTTTGAGTTCTACTTCTCAGGTAGCTTATCACTCTATAAAATGTAGTGATGATGGTGCTGAAGCCTCCTGTAGGGCAGGACATCCCATTTATAAAGAATACTGCAACACTGAGAAGTAGGACATCTACTGTTATGGTAGGATCTTACACAACTGTAATTTCTCTATGGAGATTATGACAGCATCACGTTTACAGTTATCAACTTGGTCAGCCACAAACTTTTAACATTATATTTACCTTCTTAAAAGTAAATGCAAAGGACAAGTGGCCTAAAGACCAAGCATCATTAGTAACAGGTCTTTTTGAATATGTAGAACCACCCATCCTTACTTTCTGGATTCCATGTGTGAGCCAGTTTGCTTTCCAATGAGTTAAACAGAGATTTACATTTAGTTTGAAGAGTGAATCTACAATACCCGAATGTGGGGTGGTGTCAAACACCTCTGCAAGGTCTAGATATACAATGTGTACTAATCTGCCCTTATTCATTGGTACAGAAACTTTTCTGAAGTAGTTGACCAGGTTAAGTATGCAGGATTGGCCCCTGATTAATTCAACTGCCTTGGGTCAAGGGTACATTGGTTATATATGTCCTTTACTTATTAATTCCATAATGAATCTTTCTATAGCTTTACAAGTGAGGCTGGTAAGTATTATAGATCTATGATTACCTGGGCTGTTGATGCCACTTTTGTGTAAGGGAATGACTGTGGTTGTCCTCCATTCACCTGGCAAAAACTGTTTTGAAGCTGATACTGAAGAGCCTCTATAGGGGGGGGATCTGGCAAGTCATGTTTCAGGCTGAACATTAGACAGTCTGGTATGTTGTCCAGCCATTACAAATAATGTTCTTGGCTTTAGCACCTTGAGGACCTGTTCTTGGGAGATTTGAGGGGGATATAGATACAGGGTCTGTGATCTGAGAATACTGGAGTGGAGAGTAGGCTAAACTTTGAGCTAAATTTGTCTGATACCAGATTGGCTATGTCTTCTTGGTCCGAGTATGTGAAATTATTTCCTATTAGCTCTACACAGTGCAGGGCATTGCTTCTGAGGTTTCTAACACATTAAAGTATGACTTTGTAGTTATCCTTCACCTGAGTGTCTATTTTTACCTCATATCTGGCTTTGGTTGATTTGATTAGGGTGCAGAATTCCTCATTTAGTTAAACAACAGCATTTTTGGCATTTGAACAGTTAAGCTTATTTTTGCATGCAAGGAGTTCTTTTCTTGTATTACAGAGCCTGTTTACATAAGAGTTCTAAGAGTTTATTTTAGAATTTGGTGTAGTATTTATTTTTGAGGGAGACAGATGCGTCTATAGAATTTTAAAGTTAAGGATTCTGCATAAGCATTAGGGTCAATCAAGATAAAAAGGGCTTTTGAATTTAGCCATGCCATCGCTCAGTTTTTGCAGATTAGCCTTTGCATACAGAGGTACTGGAAGTTGCTTCGGGCTTCAGTGTTATGGTAAAAGTGACTGATTTGTGGTCTGAACTGACCAGGAATTGACCAGGAAAGAAGTTACAAAGTTGCCCCAAACTGGTAAGGACCAGATGTAGGATTATGTCACCCCATGCTTAAGGTGCAGTCTAACTAGTCCAGAGAGTTTGAACTGATTGACAATGTATAACTCTCTCAGTTCAGGGAGGTGGTAGCTGATGTTTCCTAGGAAAATGATGTTTGGGTTAATACATAGGGTCTCAATATTACTCAGGTAGGAGGTATGACTGAGGGGGGCATGGGAAGGAGGTCCTATAGTTAGCTACGATCTGTTAAGTGTTTTTGTTGGTGGTAAATTGGATATGGAGAGCCAGTTATTATCATGTCTAAGCCTGGAAGAGAATTTTTTTAAGAATATGAAGACACTGCCACATTTGGTGCCTTTGTCTAATGTGGTAGGCTTGCATGTGTGGCAGGCATTGAAACCCCGCACTGTTGGAGTGCTTCCACTGGTACTAAACAGGGTCCCTATGTGTTGCATATAACAATGTTTTGCATTGTAAGGACTACTTGTAGGGACTGAGTTTTTTGCTAAGGCTGCTAGCACTGCGCAGCAATGCCTTAACGATTCTGTTTTGTTATAAGATTTAGTACACTGACACTGCCTAAAAACGGCACTATGTGCAAGGATTTAGCCGATATATGAAAGCCTTTGGAGGACAGTTGAAGGCCATCCATGGCAGAGAAGTTAGGACTGTCAGCCATATACTCCCAGGCTATTATATGTTTTACTCCCTTTGTATAACAACAGAAGCTAAGCCAATTTTTGAAGTCAATTATCTTTTGTTCGTATTGTACATCACTCTTGGTGATGGTAGAACACTGGTCAAGGCTAGGCTCATAACAGCCTCAAATACATATTACAAGAGCTCCATCATGTCTCTCTTCATACAGTCCAAGGAAGTATGTCTTAAGTCATTAACACCCACGTGTACTATGACTTGTCATATATGTGCTTGTGGTGTGAGGACTCGAGTGCTTGTATAATGTAGTAAATCCTGGGATCTGAGAGGCAACTGACCATCTCCATGCACAGCCTGGTGAATACTGCACCGATACATCTTACTGTGGAGTCACCTATCACTAGTATACTTGAATGCGTGGAGGTTTGCGTTATGGGTTTTTGAACTGAGTCCATGAGCCGCTTGGATGTATGTTCTGTGGTGGTTACTGCCTGTGTTGTGTGTTCATGTGGCTGCTGAGGATACTAGTTTCTTAGATTACTTTTCAGTGGCCTCTGTGGTTTAAGTAGGTTACATTTAAAACCCTCAGCATATGAAGATTTATGTGTGTGGTTTGAGTTGTGTGTGCTTTGTTTAGTATGATGTTGTGTAGTACAGACAATCTGCTTGCTGTTTACTGTGGCTTTGTGTGATAGCTTTGCCTTCAGTAACATTACATAACTACATCTCTCACACATTGTGACTTCTGGTTTAAGTAGTATGTGGTTGTCAGTAACCATGCGACAATTGCTACATTGTCTCAGGATACCAATTTCAACCGGAATGACCAAAGAGATGGAAGGAAAGTGCAAATCCATCCTGTGCATCTTGCTCTGTCACACCAACCATGTGCATGTCCTCTCTCACCACATCCATAAACCTTATCTTAGGCCTTCCTCTTTTCCTCTTACCTGGCAGCTCCATCCTTAGCATCCTTTTCCCAATATACCCAGCATCCCTCCTCAGCACATGTCCAGACCAACGCAATTTCGCCTCTCTGCCTTTGTCTCCAAACCGTCCAACTTGAGCTGACCCTCTAATATACAGATTCCTAATCCTGTCATCCTCGTCACACCCAGTGCAAATCTTAACATCTTTAATTTTGCCACCCCCAACTCTGACTCGTGCCTTTTTGTCAATGCCACCATCTCCAACCCATATAACATAGCTGGTCTCACTACCCTATTGGAGACCTTCTCTTTCACTCTAACTGGTACCATATGTCACAAATCACTCCTGACACTCTTCTCCACCCATTCCACCCTGCCTGTATTCTCTTCTTCACCTCTCTTCCACACTCACCATTACTCTGAACTCCTGATCCCAAGTATTTAAACTCATCCACCTTCGCCAACTCTACTCCCTGCATACTCACCATTCCGCTATCCTCCCTATCATTCACACATACATATTCTGTCTTAGTCCTGCTGACCTTCATTCCTCTTCTCTCTAGAGCATATCTCCACCTCCCCAGGATCTCCTCAACCTGTTAACTGCTCTCACTACAGATCACAATGTCATCCGCAAACATCATAGTCCATGGGGACGCCTGTCTGATCTCATCTGTCAACCTGTCCATCACCATTGCAAATAAGAAAGGGCTCAGAGATGATCCTTGATGTAATCCCACCTCCACCTTAAACGCATTTGTCACTCCTACTGCAGACCTCAGCACTGCCGCACTACCCTCATACATATCCTGTACTACTCTTACATTATTTATTTATTTTTATTTATTTTACATTTGTTGACCGGGCTAGTCTAGCTGGATATATGTCCATTCTCAGTAGAGGCACGGGGAGAAAAGCTCCAAATTATTAATACATCAATTAATAAAGTTTAACAATAAAAATAAATGGAGATGTAATGGAAACAGGAAATTTTTAAGTGAGTAAAAGTAACAGGCTACGTGATGTTCATAACAGAGTACTCTTTACACATGTGAAATAAAGAAAATCAGTTACTGTGTGATGTGCTTAGCATCATTATAAAAACATATTAAATGAAAATAAATGTGAACAGAGATGAAGGAAAGATAGGAAAGGTATCAGGGATAATATAGGTAGAGTTTAAGGATTAGATTTTTTTCATAGAGGAAGTAGAATAGTTACTGTTATGAAAGAAAGAGAGGCAGGGATACTCTTATGAAGGAAGGGGAGAGACATTAGGGTAAGTAGGCAGTGTGTGTTTCATTGCAAATCATAGTAGAAAGTTGAGCAGCTGAGAGTCCCCAATTAAGTTATTGGATGTAATTGGGTTGAGGTGGAAGGAAGGATGACAGGGAAAGAAAAAGCAGGGTTAGTCTGGGTTAGTGCAGGGGCATAGCCATGTTTTATTGAGATATTTTTTAGATTTTTTTTGAACAGAGGGAGAGAAGTCAGAGATGAGATGTCTGAGGGTAATTTATTCCATACTTTTCCTACTGAGTTGGAGAACAAGCAGTCACCTGCAGAGTTATTGGGTCTAGTGGTGCTGATCAAAAGTTTTTTACATACATACAATTTATCATTGTTGGCTAATGTAGTTAGTGGCTAAATTAGTGAGTTTTTGCTGAAAATAGTTTACTGGTTCCTACTTGTGGCAGAAGAAGGTTCCCAGGCTTGCTGTGGATGCTGTTTACTACTGAGCCTAAATTCAGGTGCCTTGCTATTGGTTTTTATGTTCTACTGAGTTTTCTCTTGTATATTTTCTGTGTTATAACGAATGATTTAGCATCCCATATCCCATCAAGCAGTGGTAAGGCACACTGCAATGTATAGACACTCACTATATAGATGCAGGCATTTAAAGCCTTTACTTTCTTTATACAACCTTCTCCTCCAATTACTATAGTACTTTAAATGGAAATTAAGCAAAGAGGCTCTGGTTTGCGCTAGGTAGTACATTGCTATTTGTGTGTAGACTTAGACAGATATGTTTGCTTTAGGTGATACCCTACTCTTTCTGTCTAGACGTAAATTATTTTAGACAGATAGCACCTCTAGAAAACCAGCTTCAAACCTCGCAGGTACAACTCTCCATATAACCCACATTAGTAAGCACTTGAAACAATCTAGCCACTGGGGATGCACAAGCCAGTGCATTTCTTCTTGCTGGTCCCAAGCCAGGATAAATGAGAAGGGTTACGTCAGGAAGAGCATCTCATGTAAAATGTTTGCCAAGTAACATATGCGTACAATACAAATTTCCATAACAGACCGGTCAAGGCTCGGGTTAACAACGACCGCCACCAGTACTGTTAGCCAACAGAGTGTTGGTGGAAATTGGGCTACTGTTGGCTGAAGGAGAAGAAGAGAAGGAAGGCATACCCAAAGGCAGGAAGAGAGGAGGAAGGTTAGGAATGTGATAGTGAGGGTAGGAACTTTGAATGTTGGCAGTATGACTGGTATAAGGAGAGAGCTAGCTGATATGATGAAAAGAAGGAAGATTGATATATTGTGCATGCAAGAAAGCAAATGGAAGAGGAGTAAGGCCAGGTATATTGGATGCGGGTTCAAATTTTTCTTTCATGGTTTGGATGGGAGGAGAAATGGGGTAGGGGTTATCCTGAAGGAACAGTATGCCAAGAGTGTTTTGGAGGTGAAAAGAGTGTCAGAGTGATGTTTAAGAAGCTAGAAATTGATGGTGAGATGATGAATGTTGTTAGTGCATATGCTTCACAAGTTGGGTGTGCAATGGATGAGAAAGAAAAATTTTGGAGTAAGATGGATGAAGTGGTGGTGAGTGTATCCAGGGGTGAGAGAGTGGTGATTGGAGTGGATTTCAATGGGCATGTTGGCCAAGGGAACAGAGGGAATGTGGAAGTGATGGGTAGGTATGGTGTTAAGAAAAGGAATGCAGAAAGTCAGATGGTAGTGGATTTTGCGAAAAGGATGGACATGGCTGTGGTGAATACATGTTTTAAGAAGAGGGAGGAGCATAGGGTGATGTACAAGAGTGGAGGAAGATGCATGCAGGTGGATTATATCCTATGTAGGAGGGCCAATCTGAAGGAGATTGAAGAATGTAAAGTGGTGGCAGGGGAAAGTGTAGTTAGGCAGCACAGGATGATGGTCTGTACTGTAGGGTCATGCTTTGTTTCCTCCAGATTTGGAGGTAGAGGCATCCCATTGCTTTGACCTGTAAGAACCCTGTGACTGGTATCTAGAGCCTTTTTGAGCGCCTGGATTTGCCCCCTGAGGCTCTGTCGGACACAGGAAAGGACCAATTTTTTGTAGGCCAGTGTCTACTAAATCTGGGTGGCTGCACTTGTAATAAATCTTTTACAGTTTACATAGATTTAGCTTTGTCTTCCATTTTCTTTAAAACCTCTTCTGCCTTATTACCAGAGCATCATGCTGTAAAGGTGCAGCCAACAATTTAGCTTTAACATGATCAGGCAGATTTTTCTCCTTGAGCCAGGCATGCCTTCTAATCACAGATCCAGTAACTGCGGCCCTGCAAGAGGCCTCCAGGGAATCAAAACCAAATTGCAAAGTATGCTTTCCAACCTGTTCTGCTGCATGCAATAATTCCTGTAATTCTTTATTTTCCACACATTCAGAAATCAACATAATTTTCTGTTTCAATAATCCCATAACATGCTGTTGATATTTAAGCATATGAAACTGGCAGTTTAAGGCCCTAATTGCCAAGGTTGCAGACATATAAATCTTCTTTCCCCATCTATCGCCCTGGAATCTCTATCAGAGGGAGTAGGAGTCTTAGCAGTAGAGGCCTTTACACATTTGGGACCCTGTGAGATAGTTTCAGGGTCAGCAGCAGGATTTTTGAATAAAAAGTTGTGGGAGTCAGGAACTCTGTAATATCTGTCTGGCTTTCTAGGAGCTGGAGGTAGGGAATCAGGAGCAATGCTTGATTCCGAAAACACATCATCAACAATATCTAATACAGGAGGTATAGCCAAAGGTCTATGCTGAGGAAGAAGAAGGAAATCCCTAAGCCTCTTTTTTGATTTCGAGAAATCCTGACTCTCCCAATGAAAATGTTCCCTTAAAGTATGCAAGGTTTCTCCAAAAGAATAATCCTCAGGAGGAGATGTAGATGGGATGGATTCCTCTGCATCTGAATCCTCATAGGGTGGTATAGAAAATTCCTGATCAGAAGAGGAATCAGAAGAAATAGAAACCTGATCTGAAGATTCATAATCAGTGTCTTGCCCAGGCCTCTTATCGGGGGAGGGGGGTTAGGAACCCCTGATCAAGGTAATTAAGTTTTCAGCCATTTTGATCATCTGTTTTTTAGGTAGAGAGGTCTGACCACGTGGCTCATGCGTCGGTTTTTTAGCCTTAGAAGTTTCTTTTGTCTTTGTTTTTGAAGCTGGCGTCAGTTTTATATAGAAATGTTGAGGCCTGAAAACACCCTCAGAAGCTGGTGCCTGCTCAGCGGCTCTGGAACCATCCGAGGGAGAGACATCCATGGGTACAATACTCTGAGAATCTCGCGGCATGCCGGACTCCACACGGGTCTCGGTAGAGGCCTGCGACTCGAAAGTAGCGGGTATCAGGGGATGCGAAAGCGCCTCACTGAGTACCGGCAAACCGGCGACTGGCTTAGGAGAAGCTTTGTCATCGGTTTTGGACCTCGACTGTCTGTCTCTGTCCTTTTCTTTGCATTTTTTGTGAACTTCGGTAGTCGGATTACTATCCGATGACATTTCTGGGTAATTAAATCTGTTTCCAAAATATTTTGAAGCAAAGATATACCGATGCTTAATAGTGTGTTGGTTAAATCTAGCACAAAACTGACAGAAAGGCATGTTATGATCTGGGCCTAGGCAAGGAATACAGTACAAATGAAAATCCTTATGAGGTATTTGCTTCCCATTATTATTAACTTTTATTGCAATTATTAACTTTTACTGACATCGGTAAGGAGCAAGAAAAAGTTTCCCCAACAGGGTACTTAGCTTTAATTGAAGACTTCGGTTCTGAAATTCGAATGCGAAAATTTCAGGAGACGGCCAACCGGCGCTTGCGAACTGCTTCTGCTTCGTGCACCGCGAGGCAAGAAAGACTGAAGAAAATGGCGTCGGCTGCATGTTTTATTCCCCTGACGACCTGACGTCATGAAAGAGGAGACAGCAGCCGACGCAGGACCCAAGACTTTGATATTCAGGCAGACTGAGGGCAACCTGCCAGCAGATTACTCAAATGTAATGACTGCAACAGTGAAACAAGAAGATCATCTTGCTGTAATTCTTGTTGAGGGGAGATGCAAAGAGATAGCGGTAAGGTTGGCCACATCGACAGAAAATCTCTTCTGCAAATTTCATATTGAGTGACCATTCATGAGGCCTTAGAATGGACCTGCTTAACCTATCTGCTATTGTGTTGGATTTCCCTGGAACGTGCATTGCTATCAGAAACCGAATGGATGAGATCACCCATTGCCACACTTCCCATAGCTTTCTGACACAGGGGGTAAATTGGTTCTTCCTTGTTTTCTGATGTACCAGACAGCTGACATAATATCCATCTGAATCACAATTAGCAATAGTTCCGGAGGAAATAGAGTCTTGAAAAGCCTGCAAAGCTAGGAGGACAGCTCTCATCTCCAGGACATATATATGCATGTTGGCCTCTTTGGGGCACCATATGCCTTAGACTGTTCTTCCTAAGAAATCCTCCACCTCCATCTAGGAAGCATCTGTGGTAGCTATGTCCTTCGGCTGAGGGAGAATAAAGGGGTGACTTTGTATTATCTGATCGGAGTATATCCACCATAGGAGATAATTCTTACAGGCCTGAGTCATCTTAATTTGGGTGGATAAATATTGGTGAAGAATGGGTCACTGAGTCACTAGGTTCCACTGAAGAATTCTCATGTGATACCTTTTCAGGTGTAACCACAACTATCCCAGTAGACATTGACCCAATAGCTTGAAGATCAGTCAAGCCGAAAGAGAAGAACTCTGAATTATCTTATTGATCTAGAATCAAATGTTTTGAGTCCTTGATAGAATGAGAGATGCTGTCATGGATATTGTATTGAACAGAACTCTGATGAACTCCAATATTTGAGCTGATATGAATTGAGATTTCTTGTAACTGAAGTTTATTTCTAGGGGACAGCATAACTGGAATACATAGTCTCATGATTTGATCAGATGATGCCTGGTTGGAGCGGTTATAAGCCAGTCATCCAAATATGGAAACACCCAGAATCCTTGCAGTCTTAGGTGAGATGCTACTACTGCCATACACTTGGTGAACACACTTGGGGCTGTGATGAGACCAAAGGGCTGACCCCTGAATTAATAATGACTGGCTTCCATCCGGAAGCCTAGATATCTCCTGGACCGTTTGCTCATTTTGATATGATAGTATGCATCCTGAAGCTCTGTTGAGCACATTTAGTCATTCTTGTGCAGAAAGGGTAGAATGGACTGAACTGTGACCATCCAGAACTTGGTATACTTAACTGACTTGTTCAGAATGCTAAGATCCAAAACTGGTTTCCAGTTCTCTGTTTTCTTTGGCACTAAAAAGAATCTTGAGTAAGTTACGGACTCTCTCTGGTCTGGGGGTAATTCTTGGAAGACTCTTTTTTCTAGTAGCTGCTGTTTCCCTCTGACTGGGTGGAACATTGGGGATTTTGTTTACTATTAAAGAGGATAGGGAAAAAGGGTAAAAGGGGTATTATATAACCTCTGGAAATAATCCGCTGTACCCACAAATCTTTTGTAATCTCTAGCCAGGCTCTCTGATGCAGCGATAAAATGACCCCCAACTGCTTCCATATTAATATCTTCTGATACTTCCCTGGAACATCCCTCCTAAGAAGTCCGTAGGAAGGGAAGGTGCAAGAAGAGGACTTGCAGAGATGGCTCCAAGACCTTGGAGATGACTCCAACATCCTGGATCAGGCACCGAGAGTACAGTTCTGAGAGTCATCTGGCTCCGACGTGCTCACAGCCAGTCTACTCAGAGATGCCTCTGGAGTAGAAGATACCAAGATCTTTGGATCCAATGCAGACTTCTCTGGGATCCCCAGTTCTGACTGTTGAGAAACCAAAGTATGGATCAGAGAATGAGATGGTATAGGCATGGTAGTATTCACAAAGGTCTCCGGACCCAATGGGGTAGCAGCCAGGAGAACCCCCATTTGAATTTGTGTTGAGAGAAATTTCCTCATCATCCTGTCCATATTGGCTTCAGTCAAACTTCTGGAGAAACGAGAAGAAGATGCTAAAGTTGAAGCTCTATAATGGTGACTCTTGGAAGACTTGTCCAGAAATAGAGAAAGGAGATGGAAGAACACCAGATTCAAGACAGAGGCAGTCTGACCTGTGGAGATTTTTCTGATTTTTGACTTTGGATCTGAAGGGGTCAGATCCAAAGAATTTGTCTTTTGATACGAAGGGGTCAGATCTGAAGGTTTCAAACCTTGTGAGGCAGTTCTGAGCCAGGAGTCGAGGGACTTGTAGGATCCGGGCAATGCTTTTAGCCTCTTTTTTTCTCAGGTTTTTTAGGGGCATTAAGCCCAAGATGCTGCTTCAGAAGATTTAGAAGGAAGCAATCCTTTTAAAATCAATTTATTCTTACAATCAATTAAAGCCCTAAGGTTTAAAGCTTTACATATATCACAAGTCGATTCTAAATGTGCATCAGAAAGTGGGATTTTATGGCCACAGACCATACATTTTTTTAAAACTAGAAGGCTTTTCACTCATAATCTAATCTGAAGGAACAAATAGTAAAGAGAAAGAGTTTTTTTTTTTTTTTACTTAGAAAGGAACAAAGGAAAGGGGGAAGGAAGTATTATCAAATTATGGTAATTCAGGGAATGTACTTTGAAGTATAAAAACAATTACCAACAACGGTATTGGAGAATTACACTACTACAGTGTAAAGGACAAAAGAGGTTCTGAAGTTATAAGTTTTTGTTAAAGAGATTAGTAGATAAGTTAATAGAAAAATTCACTCACAAACACTACTACCTGAGAGTTTGCAGTGACCATGTCTGTAGTCGAAGGCGGCAAATGAGAACTAAGGACATTAGGGGACTAGTGTACTGTGGGTAAGGGAGGAGCTTGGGAGTTTCAGTGTTCAACGAGCTGGAAAAAGAGGTCAAGTCATATCCGAAGGTCACATATGAACCTATTTGTTGAGGAAGAATAAAAATGATATCAGATCATAAATCAAGTACAACAGAACAGTTGGTCCCTGGCAGTGTTTCTGGCAGTTTCGTAATTAACATAAAGAATCATTTAAATATATCTTTATATGCTCTTACAAGTTCATTACAAAAAACAAACAAATCCCACAATAAACGCATGCAAGATCAAACCAGACAGACTTAAGAAAAATAGAGAGTCATCTGAAAAAACAATTACAAACCTTTCTTGATGGAAGTATTATGGGATATATACAAATCATTTCTTAAGGACATGCAAGTGTCTCATAAGTAAAAAATGTTACCAATGTTCTCATGAGTGCCAGTCTCTTGGGTGAATGAAGGATATAAGGTGGGGTATAACATCTGCAGGAAGGAGGAAACACAACCACTCCTGTTAATGCATATAACATCTTCTGTATGAACTTTATCAGAGAAAATGGGCAAAAAATATTCATGAGGCCTGTAGGCCATGGATGCACCAAAGCATGACTGCTACAACCACTGGGTAGAATGATGAGCAAGAAACAATGAGGACATTTTGCAATGGTCAGTGAAGTGCACAGAATGCACACTAGAGCCCTTCATCTTCCCCATTTCCAACCCACTTCACCTCTGGCTTCTGGTTCCACACAGGCTTTACCTGCCCTCCCTAGATGCCCCAATAGCTACTTTCCCCTCAATCTTGGATGTGTCCTTGTCAGGGAGTCAGTTTTGCAGTGAAATTCCTGAGATAGGGACTTGGGCAGGGACAGGAAGCACTGGTTGGACAAAGAGGGTGCTGGAGGTTTTGGCATGACCACTCGGCTGAGAGCACAACCCTATAGCTGTGCCAGTGGGGAGTCTTATTGGGGATCTGGAGAAAGAGGCAGAAACCAGCCCCAGACTGACTGTGACCTCTGTGTGCTCTTAAGGGAAATTGTACTTTACTGTGTGTGTACTAGTCATCCTCCCAACGTGTACGTCCCTCACTGGTGCTAGTGGTGAGGATTGAGGCTCCTTGATTACTGGGCCAGTGCAGGGGCATCACAGCTATTAACTTGTTTTTTAACAAGGTTACGAAGTTCTTTATAAGTTTGTAGGTGGGAGAGAGATTTAATTTTTATCCAGACTTTCCAGGCATTATGTCATTTATGCATGACAGTGCGTGTGGATTGTGTTAGCCAGGGGGAGCTGAGTGACTTAACTTTAATTGTGTGGGGAGGGGCAATGGAGTTGAGGATGTTTAGAAATATGGTGTTAAATTTTTGAACTGTTTCATCTAGAGGTTGGTTTGACAGAAAAGACCAGTGTATGGAAGACAGCATGTTATTGAATATGTCAGGACTGAAACTGGAGAGACTACGAAAGTCTTTAAATTTATGTGCCCCATGATGGTGAGGGGAAAATCTCTGGATACAAATAGGTGAGTGGTCACTAATGGAGTAAGGAAGAGTTTTTGGGTGATGGTAAAGGTTGGGTTTAGTGACAAGTATCCAGTCTATAATAGATAAGGAGTTAGTTGCCTTGTTAAAGTATGTGTGTGGGGGGGGGGGTAGAGATTAGTTGTGTGAACCCATGTAAGTTTAGGTAAGAGATGGGTGAGCTAGGGGTTTGGGATGACTAGTACTAGTTAGTGTTGACATCTCCTAGAAGAATGGTTTCATTGGTTATGTTTAGTGACAGCCATGATAGGGTTTGTTTTAATAAGGGAATGTTATCACCAGGAGCTATGTATATAGTGGTTACTGTTACTGTCTTGTGGTCATTTAGTTTATAGTTGGCAGTTAGGAGTTCTGCTGGGTGAAATGAGGGGGAAGGGTTTGGGAGAGGTTCAGGTGATCAGAGTATAGGATGGCAAATCATATGGGGTTTAAGTCATGCTTCAGTGATAGTAATTATGTCTGGGGAGTATTGGGCCATCCAGGCATGAAATTCAGTTGTTTTGTTCATGATGCTGTGTATACTGAGTGAGTACAGGGTAAGTTTTTTTTGTTGGTGTGTTTGAGCGAGGTGTTGTATGTTGGGTGGCATGGTTTGTAGGAGGTGGAGGGAAGTCCAGGTTTGGGGTGAATATCTCCTGAGAGAAGTAGTCTGTGGTTGAGGTAGAGGTGTGTAGAAAGTGGGAGGTGTTGGAAGTGGTATTTCTGCTTAGTTCTTATGTGATAAGAGATGTATGGGGCAATTCTGATTTTAAGAGGGAGTGAGTTAGACGTGGAAGAATGATGGAAAAATGTTGAAAGAGAGGTGTGTATGAATATGTGGGGGATGGTGAGAAGAGGTGGGTGATGGTGAAAGGTGGATGGGGTTTATATGAGTGTGGTAAGAGGAGAGGAAGGATGTAAAAATAAGAAGAGGTGTGAGGGTGAATGAAAGGAGCATTTTAGTAGATGAGCAGCAGTAGCTGGTAGGGAGTAGAAGTATAAGACGTTGCTGGTGGAGTAATTAAGAGGCTATGAATGGGATAAGAGGTAGTTTGAGAATAGGGGAAAGAGATGAGAATAGTAGGTGGAGGTTGCCTGAGATACTTGAGTGTTACAGGAGTAATGTTAGGAAAGTAGAGAAGAGAAGTGAATGGTAGAAGAGATGAAAGGATTTTAGTGGGATTTAGTTAGGGATGTGTAAGGAGGGAAAAGGGAGTGTGTGAATAGTTGGATGCAGTATGTTGGGATTGAAGTGGAAGTTGGGAGTGTGGGGGAGTGTGCTGGGTGGGTGATGTCTAGTGTAGTGCTAAACAGAAGTTTGTTGGCATGAGGTGTTGAATGAAGTGTGTAGTGAAAGGAGGTTTAACTGAGATGGTGATAGATTGGGTGGAGTGAGAGGCGGAGACTGATGAGGTGGAGTGATGTCATAGGGGTATGAGAGGTTGAATGGATGAGTTCAGTATGAGATAGGTGTAGAAGGGAGGAAGGGGAAAAGCTGGGGAAAGAGTGGTCTGGTGTAAGTAGCTATAAATGTAATGAAAGCAGGAGTGGGTGGGTGAGAATGGGGGTACAGTATAAGTGAGCGAAGGGAGCCCAAGCATAGTGAGGGCAAACAGAGTGGCCTGAACCGCGATCAGCTGATCGCAGGAGAAAGAAAAAGTAACAGTGGGTCCTGAACGGTAGGAATTATCAAGGTGAGTGGTAGCAGTGTTTGGAGGGGGCAGCCTAGGTGTGCAGGAGCGAACTGTTTATTTAGTTAAGCGAGTCTTGGGCTAGGAAGAGAAAGGGAACAGGCTGTGTAGACTTTGCTTTCTGTGCACTTGCCTAATATTTGATTTGTGCCGAAAACAAAAAAGAAGACTATGGAAGTGTACTTGCGGTTAAAAGACACAATGGGAGTGTGATGGGGTTAGCCTACCGAGAAATGTATGTACTCGTGAACAGCTTTGTTTAAGTAAGTTAGAACTATAAGACAAAAAACGCTATTTAAGTCTAGTTGGGAAATGGGTTATTAGAATACATATGTTGAGCCTTTGGTGGTGAGATATATCCCTTGTATGTAAAGGGAAAGGTGTCCTCTGACTGCCTCCACAGAGTGTCAGTTGGTTAAACAGTCAGACACACTGGCACTCGTACTGGGAATGGCTTCAACCTCCTCAGATACGCCAGGGACACCATCATGGAGCCACTGCAGTAGATGCCTGGTATCAATCAGCTATTGCAGCTGCAGGCTGCCTCACAACTACAGATGATTCTGACTCTTATACAGTCTTGTAAAAGAATGTTATAGGAGAAAAAATGCTATCCCTGCAGCTGGAAAGTTCTGACCTGTTTCATGCATGTCTCTAAATGCCTGTCAGTTGTTAGGGCCAAATAAAAAAATAACAATGAAAGAAGCTTTGAGGAAGGCTATGTTAATGTTCTGAGTGAATGGTGACAGATACAGTCAGGAGTGCCAGCATGCAGACCCTTTTGTGGCACTGTATATTGTACAAATGGATGCTCTACTAATACACTACTGAACCTGACACACAATTTTGTGGCAAATAAAAAGTTAAAACTGACAGGCCAAGTTCAGAAATACACAAATGAAACGTGCACTTTATCAGCAATTATACAATAAAGGGACACGTATTCAAAAACATGCAGTCTGACTGGACTGGCCAATTAGCGTGCCCATTGACAGAAAATGTCCTACATGCCTCAACATAATTTTACATGACATCACTAACTCTTCTTGTCATTGCAGCAATTCAATAATGCCACAAAATTGTCATACATCCTATCATCCAAAAAACACATCTCTTTCCATTAACTTTTAAAGTGATTTAGTTATATATTTAAAAAGTAAACCTGATTCTCGACATTTTCTGCATATCTTTGATTTTGTTCAAAATGCAAGCAAACAAAATGAAACGTATACCTTTAACTAGAAAAGCTAATTTATTACTCAAAAAAGTGAATGCTGATTCGACAAACCAATCAGCAAGCCCACTGTAAATCTCACCAGAAGAACTAAGATTATCCATGTCAGTAAGTGGAGAATTTTAAAGTGATAAAAAATCTGACTCTAGTAAACTGCTCCGTGGAGCAGAACAATACAAAAAAAGTATTTCCTTTACAAACAGTTCCAAAGCATATCTCAATAACTGACACATCTGTCATTATTTAGTGACTTCATTCCTCAATGATTTGCCAGAAAACAACAGCTTTGTAAAGAAAGTACAGTGTGTAAGTTACACTTAACCATAACAGTAGATGTTTGGATTCTTCACTTCTGCAGTAGTCTATGAGTTGTATTCTGCCAAGGATACAGCAACTGGCCAGTTTCTAAAAGCTTTCATCCCCTCCCACACTGTCACTCTGGATGCTTACAGGCTAAGCCCTTTTAGAGGGGAGGTATATAAGCAGCCAGAGTGACTAAACATCTTCAGAACATTCTTGCTACCTCACGGTTAGGAACAGCAGTCGGACAGAGGCTTCCTGCCAGACAGATAAGACCCCTTTGGGGAATCCTTCAATATTTATTTTTATGACCTTAGAATATTTACATATATATTTATCTACTTTCTGTTGCAGTATGTCACTTTAAGAATATTGGCTTTTCAGTAATGCTGGTAGACGTTCCTCAAATACCGCTACTGAAGCTCTAGGAATTGCTTTCTTGCCTATAAGCACACAGCAGTCAGAATGATGAACATCATACTAAAAGAAAGGATGCAAAGATCTGCAAATTCTGCAGAGCTGTATTTAAGAAAGACCAAGCAGACAGAAGATACAACTTCTAAAGTCTAAGGACCATGAAGATAAAGTGTATGAATCTTAGGCAAGGAATTTTCCTCCAGCCTCTTAACTTCAGCAGCCAACTGAATGTAATTAATCTGTGGCACAAAGGGGCATCTGCACACAGGGGAAGAAGAAGCAAAAGTAAATTCTAGTCGGATGACTGAAGTCTCTCCATGGTCAACTTAGCAACATTGAAGACTGGGAGTAATTTATCTTCCATATGAGTGTTTTTGAAGGTTGAAAACTGAGAGTTTTGTTTTCCTCTTAGGGTTCCTTTAAGATGCTTTGTAAAGAAATTCATAGTAAGTCAGTAAAAATAATTTATTTATGTCATATAGGCATTACTGATAATTTTGTAAACAATCTTTTGGAAGGCATGTCTTTGCTAGGTAAACTTTTACAGGAATGCAATGCAAAGGTCTCCTTTTTAAAACCTGAATTTAGAGTTGCAGTCAGATTTTGGATTGCAATTTGCCCCTAAGACCAGAATAGGAAGAAAATGGTGCATATTTTACACTATCCCTATGTCCAGAACAGGAAGAGAATGAGCAGGAAGGAAGCAGAAATCCCATACTTTGGCACTGAAAGGGCACAAGACATTAGAAATGTCTCTACATCCACTCTTTGATACCTTTTGGTTACAATACAAAACCTATGGCATACTGACCACCAATATATGTTACTATGAGGTCCTACACAATATAAGCAATAAGTTTCCTTATTGGCAGATGGCATTTTTCTGTCTCAGAAGCAGTACTGAAAAATTAAGGAACTGAGCCCAAAAATGGAGATGGGAGGGAAAAGAATTACAGTTAAGAAACCTATCCGAAGTTAAAGAACTATAGGCAAAAGAAACATATATTAAATGTGCTCACTATGGTAATGAAAAAAGGTTCTCTAAAATAAAAAAAAAATACAAAACACTAAAATAAAAAACGCAGCCTGTTGTCACTCCCCCCTGCATTTAACCTTTCCATGCAGGAAAGCACTAGAGATGCATGATAGGAAGTAATGCATTATGGGATATGGGAAGGTATTGGTAGTCTGGGAAAGTGTTTGCTGTATGGCAAACTGATGCCTTTGGTATCAGTTATGAAACTATTATGGCAGGTGGTCCTATCCATTATTCTTTTAAACATTACACATGCATGTACCAAAAATGTCTCCAGATGCTAAATATTGGCCCAGTATTATGAAAAAAGTACTATGTTAGCAGAAAAAGCATGGTAGCATTTGGAAAATTGGAAGTGGTAGTCCTAATAAAGGCTGAAGAGAAAGGGAGCTGGCACACTTGACATGAGTGGGATGGGGGTTACATGACAACAAAGAGTAATGAAATAAATGAATATGACATAGCAGTGTGTCATAATGTACAATTCTGACAGGAGGCTGTACCTGTTTAACCTGCAGGCAAATTAATCTTTTCATTTTGCAGATGCATTAAAGACAATAGAGAACATGAAATGAAATATAAATGGAGGAACCCCATTATCTAAAAAGGGAAATAAATAATCAAGAACAACAACAGCAAAAAGACAAAATGTGTTGAGGAAATGAAGACAGCAGAATGTAAACAACAATGTGAAAATGGAAGGGAAGAAAGAGTCACACCGGGCATGTACAATAAAGGAAGGACATTGGTCTTGCAAAGGCAACTGTGATGGGTAGCCTTTCAAAGGAAAGGAATTAGGACTGCACTGAGAAACAGCATGTAGCCTGAGGTGTAGCTAGTTATTCTTGAATCTCCCAGTCTGGTGCCCCCCCCCCCCAACTTTAAGTTGAGAAGCAAAGAAAAAAAGGTACAACACTTCAGTCCTGATATAATGCTGGCATTCAATGCTCATAATGCAGTGAAGACTGCAATCTGATTGTGCCTCCTAAACCCCCCCCCCCCCAGGGCATCTGCACCATTCACCCACCCTAGCAATGCCTTTGCATGTAGCTATCTACAGCTTTGTAATACTATACAAAAACAAATAAAAGTCACAAAAGAGGGCATGGGGTATAATCTAACCACTGACAATACAACTGGCAAATTAATTTACAGTGAAAACAGAACACATTATAGAAGGCAGTGTATTTACAGACAACATAATCCATCAGAGTTATAAAGCACATGAACTGTTATTCCAATGTGATTCTTGTTGAAAGTTTACGGACTGCAGCTGTGATCCACAGAGCAGCAAGATGGAATACGCACATATGGAGCTTACACATTCTGTTCAAGGCTGTGGCACCTTGTAGTACTCCCCCTATTGTGAGGTACTGTAGTCTTGGAGTTGGTATATGTATGGAGCAGAGGTACGGGGTGGGGGGTGGCACAGGTCCTAATGTCTAATGCATTGCAGGGAGTGCGAAGCCCCCAACAGAATACTTTAAATGCATCACAATGAGTTTTCAGATACATTGCATTTACTTCCCAATCAAATATTTTGCTTTTATGTGACTCAAATTCTAAGTCTTGCATTCCCGACAGGAGCAAATTCAAGTAGTGTTCACAGTCTTTGGCTTCATGCTGGCCTTCTACTGCCAATGAACTCTTTATTAGGAAAAAGTCAGACATACCAACTAAACTACATACATTTATTTAAACAAATGGCAGACATGTCAGCACATAATAAGACTAAGTACAGTATTTGATTGCTATTTCATTATTACTTATTCTTATTTAATTAATCTGTAGTCCACTTCTATGTTAGTCTGAAACCATTTACTCTTTTTTAAGATTAAACAGGGATCATAAGAAAGTACTTCTTCAGGGACATATACAAGTAACACTAAAAACCTTAAGCTATACCTATATATTACTGCAGTACAGTTGTCCAGATGTCACATTCAAAGGTACAACTGTTCAAATCATACTTATGATCTTGTTACAGCCTTTGTCACTATGAATGTATCTGAAGATAGATGTACTGCAGAGGTTACTGAGAACTCAACTTACATAATGTCCAACCCTTGCAAATAACTAAACTAGCCTTGTAGCACTTGAAATTTGCAGTGAATTATTGTAATTTATTTTACTTATGTATTTAGTTTTTTTCCTTCTTTTTTAACTTTTACACTTGTACTGTTACCAATTAATAAGTTTAAGAATGATGTGTAAAATGTTTACTTAAATTCAATCTGTTTATCTTGTTTGCTCACACAATACACGTTATCAGTGCAAATCAACACTTAACAATTAATATGGGATGATCACACAATACAGCTAAAAATACAGGTGCAGAAACACTCAGCACTATATGGCAGTTAGTTCAGTACGGAATTTGTGTTTTTCAGTATTTTATCCCATAATGTTATCCACAAGCCATATGGTGCTACATACAAATTGTCTAGCAATCTCTAAGAAATAAACAAAGTTGAACATATTTCACAAGTTTCTAATGCCATTCTTACAGTAACATGAAAATAAGTAAATATTATGGAGTAGCAGCTTCTGGAAAGGGGATTCTCGTTTACTGATCATTACTCATTAATTGGTTTTATGTGCTGCTGCCTGCTGAAACGCACATTTAGGTCTCATTCCAAGCACATTTTTGGCTCCGCCACATTGAGTTAACTGCGTGTACCACTTTACACTAGCTGTAGTGAGCTTTTTCTAGTTTAGATTTATATTAATGGAGTTATATCTACCATAAGCCATTGCATTAGTTGCTTCACACTTAAGAGCTTCGATTTAAACATATTTATGGCTAACTAGTTTAGTTTTGTTCATCTTTATATTAATTTTAGCTGCACATCATACAATATCCTAACAGAATGGTATTGTTTGGTCTTAACTTGCTTAAATAAATGTAGTACTTCTGAAACAATCATACTTCATTGCATACAGTTCAACAAAAGAATACAAACAACACAAATAGACATGTATAAGCATCAAAAGCACACTGAAATATGCATGCACACAAGAAAACATAACAAATATGTCAAGCCCATAGCAAAGCAGTAATAAAAATGACAGAAAAGGCCAGAATAAATAAATAAAAAAAGAAGTTATGTACTCACCATAACGTTCCATCTGAGTAGGTAACTTCATTTATCAGCAACCTGTGGGTATCGGATCCGATTCGGATCCGAGCCGGCAGCTTTCCTAGCAAAAGATCAGAGCTCCAAGCTCCTCCCCCTACCCATAATACCCTGCTACCTCCCTCTAGTCCTCAGATCAAGTTTGCCATAGCATCACAGAATACTACAACAACAAAAGGAAAAACGACCTGAACATCCTAACCTGATGTCATCTGGGAAGTGAAACACAATAATCCTTCAAGGACGAACTACAGGTCAGGGGGACGGAGGAAGGGTTGGTTGCTGACAAAAAAAGTTACCTACTCAGATGGAACGTTATGGTGAATACATAACTTCTTTATCTGAAGTAGTTAACTTCATTTGATCAACAACCTGTGGGACAGAGTCCCCAGCTACCAACAACTTGGGAGGTCCTCATGGAAGGATATTCCGGAGCACTGCAGAGCCAAAAGATGCCCTTCCTCTAGATATTAGATCCAATTTATAATGTGTAATGAAAGTATGAGAGGAAGCCCAAGTAGCTGCTGAACAAATGTCATCCAAAGGGACCCTCGACCAGAAGGCAGCAGAAGTAGCCACAGAACGGGTAGAATGTGCCCGAACCCGCATGGGCTCAGGTCGACCAGAGCTCCTGTATGCGAGAAGGATGCATTGGGAAATCCACCTAGCTAAGGTTACCTTTGTCACTGGTTTACCCAGACAGGACTTAGCAAATGAGACAAAGAGTTGATCCGATTTTTGAAAAATAGCCGTTCTGTGTAAGTAAAATCGCAACTGTCTATGGATATCCAGACAATGAAGTTTATACTCTCCTTTGTTGTGATAATTAGGAAAGAAGACAGGCAGATTGATGGATTGGTTGATGTTGGCTTCGGAAGCCAATTTAGGCAGAAAGGAGGGATTAGTCCTGAAGAAAACTCTATCTTTATGAAAAATGATGTATGGAGGCTTATTACAAAGAGCCTGAAGCTCCGATATCCTTCTAGCTGAGGTAATAGCAATCAGGAAGGCAGTTTTCCAAGATACATACTTTAAGTCGACCGAAGCTGCAGGCTCAAAAGGGGGACCAGTCAGAGCCTGGAGAACTAGGGTTAAATCCCATGGAGGAACTGCATCTTTAACAGGGGGTCTTAACAGAAAGGTACCTTTCAGGAAGGTCGTGCAGATCTTAGAGGAAGCTAGGGGGCCAAAATTGTTTCCAATGTGGAAGTGGGAAATAGCTGCCAATTGAACTTTAACAGTAGAAGAACTAGCCCCCTGATGAAAAATGTGGGATAGAAAGTCGAGGACTGCTAGAATAGGAGCCGTAAAAGGATTCAAATTCCTATGCTCTGCCCAAATAGAAAAACGCTTCCATTTACTCTTGTAGACTTTCCTGGTAGAAGACATATGAGCGACCACCAGGATAGCCTTAACTGAGGATGGGATACCGGGAGTCCTAGCCATTAATGGAACTGGATCAACCAAGCCGAGAGCTTGAGGTTGTCCAAGTCGGGGGGTTTTAATCCCAAGGGATGAGAAATCAGATCCGGAATGGGATCTAAGATCCAGGGAGGATGTACTAGATGAGACCGTAGGCATGGGAACCAGGTTTGACGAGGCCAGACTGGGGCTATGAGGATAATTCTGCTCCCCAACCGACGAGCTTTCTGCAAGAATTCTGTCATCAATGGAAGAGGAGGATAAGCATAAAGAAGACTGGATGGCCAAGCATGAACCAGAGCGTCTCTGGGGGTTTCCCCTGGTGGGGGAATTAGAGCGAAAAACTCGCTGCACTTTGCGTTCGAAGGCGACGCGAACAGATCGCAGCAAGGTTGACCCCATCTGAGGAAGATCTGCATCACCACTAAGGGGTTCAGAGACCACTTGTAAGGTGAGAGGATAGTTCGACTCAGCCTGTCCGCTAGAATGTCTGACCGACCCGGTATGTGCGTTGCTATGAGAAAGCGGTTGGTGGATATCGCCCATTCCCACACTCTCATGGCCTCTCGGCAAAGTGGGTAAGATCTGGTCCCCCCCTGCTTGTTGATGTACCACACCACTGACATGTTGTCTGTTTGAATTGCAATAGTCCCTGGAGGAAGAAGGGCATGGAGAGCCTGAAAAGCTAGAAGCACCACCCTCATCTCCAGAACATTGATATGCAAAAAGGTCTCTGTGTGAGTCCACGTGCCTTGGACGGATATGCCCATGCAATGCCCCCCCCACCCAAGGAGAGACGCGTCTGTGGTCACTGTGACTTGGGGTGGGGACATGGAGTAGGAGCGCCCTTCCTGGAGGTCCGTGGAATGCAGCCAGCAAAGTAGAGATTCCCTGCAAACCCTGCTGAGGGGAAGAGGGTAAGACAAAGTATGTCGTAGGATGGACCACTGGACCTGTACGGTCCATTGAAGAATTCTCATATTCAAATGTGCAAGCGGTGACAGGTTGATGGCTGCTGCTATGGACCCCAGTGCCCTCAGGACTAATTCCGCTGGAGGGGCCGAGGACTGGAGAAGAGTCAAAACGTGGAGGTTTAGGTTGCGGAGTCTGTCCATCATCAGAAAGACTTTGGACTGAATTGTGTCTATCCTGGCCCCTATGAAATCCAAGATCTGAGTAGGCTGAAGGAAGGATTTCTTGTGGTTGATCGTGATTCCCTAGATGGTGGGCGAGATGTAGGAAATAGTCACTGGCTGAACATAGTAGATGCCTGGTGGGGGTGGCTAGGAGCCAGTCATCCAGGTAAGGAAAAACCTGTATTCCCTGAAGCCTCAGGTGGGCCGCTACAACTGCCATGACCTTGGTGAACACCCTGGGGGCTGTGGTGAGACCGAAGGGTAGGACCCTGAACTGATAATGGCTGGCTCCCAGCCGAAAGCGGAGAAACCTCCTGGATCGCCTGTCCATTAGAATGTGGTAGTACGCATCCTTGAGGTCTATGGAGCACATCCAGTCGTTCTCCTGTAAAAGTGTGAGAATGGATTGAATGGTGACCATCCGGAACTTTTCTTTGGTGACTGACAGGTTCAGTGTGGACAGGTCGAGAATTGGCCGTAAGTCCCCCGTCTTTTTTGGCACCAAAAAGAACCTGGAGTAAAAGCCTGATCCGGACTGCCCGGTGGGGACGTGCTAGATGGCTCTTTTTCTTAGTAGCTCCTTTATTTCGAAGGCTGCTACCTCCCTCTGATTGGGTGGGACATCGGGGAGTGCCCCGACCGGGGGGGGGAGAACTTAGGAATGGAATTGAGTAACCTCTGAATATGATTCGGAACACCCAGCGATCTGTCGTAATGGACTCCCAATGTGCTAGGTGCTCCAAGAAGCGCCCCCCGACTGCCTCCAAAGAGAAGCAGTCGGGCAACCCCTCAGGGTTGCTGCGCGGGTCGATCGGAAAAATGTTCCCTCGACCCGAAATTCTTCGGCCCCCCTCTGCCTCTGGGCCGGCGTCCACCCTGCCCTCCTCTGCCTCTGAAGGATGAGGGATCCGGAGCGAAACGGGATTGTTGAGCTTTCCGGAACCACATCTTCTTCTGTCCTCTTTGGTTCCTGGAGAAGGATCTCTGAGGAGCCGAGAGGCGGATCCCGACGGCAGACAACTTCTTCCCGTCCGTCTCGCTCTGGAGTAGCATATCGCAGACAGTTTTGCCGAAAAGCGAAGAACCGTCAAAAGGGTCGTTCGCGAAGGACGCCTAGTAAGGCTTCCGCAAAGTCGCAGAGACGGAGCCAGGCCTGTTGTCGTAAGACAATGCCTGCTCCGCTGGCTCTAGCCGCTCCCTCCGTGGCATGGGAGAGAAGCCGCATAGAGGTGTTTGTAATCGACTTAAGAGTGGCCATTCGAGCCGAGAAGGTTTGTTTGTCCTCGGCCGACATGGACTCTGGGGGTGACCCAGCGTACTCTTTGATTAGGCCCCGCTGGAGCTGAATTACATGTGCCATACAGTTCAGTGACCTTACATAGAAAGTCGCTGAAGCAAGCATCCATTTTCCGAGGCGGTCCAACGTCCGAGACTCCTTGGCTGAAGGATGTACCGAGGAACTCTCCTGTGCTAATTCCTTCTTGGTGGCAGCCGCCACCACCATGGCATCCACTGGGGCACCCTTGCTCCAAACTGTCCTGCCTGTGGGGGGGGTTGAAGATCCTGTCCGGTCTTATGGGTATTGGCTTCACAGTGTCCGGCTCCTTCCATGCCCTGGTAGTTATGAGGTCCACCAGGGGATCGGCGGGAGGGGACACCCAAGAGGTAGCTGGGCTTGCATCGAACGCCTCCAGAAACACAGACTCATCCGAGGAAGGCTTTTGGGCTGACCACCCCTCTCTAATACAAAGCATTTCCATAATGTCTCCAAAGGAGACGTCCTTGGAGGGTGACCTTGGGGAACCTTCCCCTTCCTCCAAGTCCGTGTCTTCTGTGAGGGACTCGGGTGAGTCCAAGTGCCTCCTCTTACACTTTCATTTGTGAGGGACCTCCTCGGGGGGGCTGTCCGAAGAGGGCTCACCAACAATGTCCTGTTCCTCTACAGGAACCATCTGGGACGTAGGCGCAGGCTGTCCCTGGGGCTGGATGATGGAAGACAGGCCCGTCTGAGAGGGAATGGCGGGTGGATCCGTAGCAAGAACCTGGGGCCTCAAATCCCACGAAAGGACCCTCTCCACGACGTCGAATGCCGAGGGTGAACTGCTCTCCCTAGGATCAGAAAGCAGCCCCCTCGGATCTGACGTGTGGATCGGCGCTGGAGATGCCCCGATCGGATCCGAAAGAACAGTGCACTCCGACCTCAATGGAGCCGAAGGCACATTGGCCCCTCCGGATCCGACACTCAGCTAATAGCCCCGAGAGCTTGGATCCGAAAAAGGACCCGACAAACTCGAGGGTGCAGTCGGCGCCGAAGTAGGAAACACTGTCGGCGCCGACATCACCCCGGCTCCGAAGCTACCCAGATCTGACAGCTCCAAACCCTGATAGTGGGTCAGAGAAGGAGCAATGGGGGCAGAAAATGGGGTCGAGCTCCCCCCCCCAGAGGGGGGGGGAGTCAAGAGCACTCCCATCTGCAGCTGGGCCTGAAGAAATCGACGCATCATCCGGTCCATGTCCGCGTTGGATAGACTTCTGGTTGACCTGGATTAGGCTGCCGAGGCCGGCCAGGAAGGCCGCCTAGACGACCTCGAAGGTGACCGGGTCTCCTCCTCCGCCTCCGGGGAGAATCGTGGAGAATGAAGCCGGGAGGGGGAAGAACCGGAGACCTTAAGAGGGGAGGAGAGCTGCTTAGATGGCGGGGCCGAGGGGACTGAATCAGCCCGCCTCTTGTGGCTATGATGCCTGTCCCTATCACGCTCCTTGTCTTTCCTGTCCTTTTTTCTGCTGTCCCTTTCCTCCTGAGCAGAAGAGGGAGTTTGAGTCCCGGCTAGGGGAGCGGGAGCGGTCAGTGGAGCAGCCGCGGCTGGCGCCACAGAGGGGGAGGATGACGAAGCCGAATCAGGGGGCAAAAGGCCCAGAAGGATTAGCTTGGTCCTCCTATCCCTCAAAGCCCTGGGGTTGAAGGCTGCACAAATAGTGCAGCCCGACGAAAGGCGGTCCACGCCCAGGCAAATAACGCACCAAGTGTGGCCATCCGCTGGGGACAGCTTATGGCCACACTCGGAGCATTTAGAAAAAATTGCTTTTGGGTCTTCAGACATTCTAGAAAGAAAAGAACAGGCCCACATGCACACACCTTCACACACAGACAGAAGGGGGGAGGGGAAAATAATATCTAAACTAAGCTAACGTGAAAAACTACCAACATTAGATTAAGGGAGGAAAAGGAACCACACACACAAAGTTCAAAGAGATTTTTGAGAGAAAAAAGTTTGAATAACTTTCCAACTCACAAACCCAACGTTAGGAGCTCGTTCTCAGATGCTTCAAGAAGCCGTGGCAAATGAGATCTGAGGAATAGAGGGAGGTAGCAGGGTATTATGGGTAGGGGGAGGAGCTTGGAGCTCAGATCTTTTGCTAGGAAAGCTGCCGGCTCGGATCAGAATCGGATCCGATACCCACAGGTTGCTGATCAAATTAAGTTAACTACTTCAAATCAAAGTATTTATCAGTCAAAAGTAACATATTTTAGAGGTTCTTAAGTACTCAGTCAGAAACTTGCAATACCTAACATATTGTATACAATGTTGTTAATTACAGCTGCATAATATTATTTGGTTTAGAAAATCTGGAGTTTCTTGTACATTTTTGTGACAAGTGTCATGGTTTTATTACGTTTCTTCAGTGGCACCAGACGAGATTAAGGAAACGAGATTAAGAATCTATTTACTTTGTTTTGCTGGAAAAAAAAAACATCTAAAGAGAAGTACTCTCAAATCAAACTTGTACTGTGCAGCTTCACTCATTTTTAGTTGAATATTATAGTTATAACACAGGCATTTACCAGAATGAGGGGAAAAACAGTTATATACTCACCATAATGATGCATCTGTGTTGTGCAGTTTCAGTCATTCCTCAAATAATGGGTCTCAGATCCGATCTCAGAACCAGCACGACCACTTTTTCCAGATTTGCGAATCCAACTCTCAAGTTTCTCCCTTTATCTATAATGCCTCACTAACCTAACATACCTCAGATCAAGTTTGTTGCCCCCAATAATACATGGCTGATACTATAAAGACTGTAAAAGATTCTGGAGACAATACACAGGCCAAATGTATAAAAAGCACAGGATTTTATTGCAAGCGCTTTCCCGTTGTCTTATACAATGCTTCTTCAGACATTAAAAGTATCAAAGACATTCACAAGTTTAAAATACCATATTACCAATCAGCACATAAGGTTGAATAACGTCATGAATGATGTGACACAATCACAGAATAGTGCGCTAGCACCTTATTGTTAAAAACCTCTGAACTTATGAATGTTTATGATACTTTTAATAAATGAAAAGTGCTGGCAGGCAGAGTATCACAGGCACAAATCACTCCGGTGATGATGAAACCACAAATATTTTAATGGTAAAATCCACAAATGAACAAGTATAAACGTGAGCGCTTTCGTTAAACAAGTGTTAACTTCATCAAATGAGATAGGAGGTCTGGTCTGGGTTCCAGTATCCAGGGCCGATACATAAGATGAGGCCACTGGAAGGGAAAACATATTTAATGAGGCCAAAAAGGGGCAATGAGGATAACTTTGCTCTTCAACTGGTATGCTTTCTGTATGAATTTGGTGATTAGACATAATAAGGGTTAAACATAAAAGAGGCCAGAGGGCCAAATGTGGACTAGAACATTTCTCAGTGACTTTCCCACAGGGGGGACCAGGGCGAAGAACCTACTGCACTTGTTGTTGATGGGAAAAGTGAAAAAGGTTGCGGCATGGCTGGCTCCATCAATGGAAAATTCTAACTACCACTTTGACATTGAAAGACCACTTGTGAGGCATCAGAACAAACCTGCTTAGTTTGTCTGCAAGAATGTATGCCTTCCCTGGTATGTGTGTTGCTATGAGAAAGTGGATGGAAGAGCTCACCCACTGCTAAACTTTCACTGCCTCTCAACATACTAGATAAGATTTTGTTACCCCATGTTTGTTGATGTAACAGACTATGCACATACTCTCCATTTGAATCACAATCATCCCAGATAGGAGAGCAGCTTGAAAGGCCTGCAACACTAGGAGGACTGCTCTCATTTCCAGGACATTGATATGCACATTGGACTCTTCTGGGGACACTGCACCTTGGACTGTCCTTCCCAAGAAATACCCATCACCCTCTCGCTTCACTTGAGCGGCATCCAGTGGCAGAGCAAGAACAAACAGACAGCTCTGAGAAACTTCGTCTGAACAGGTTCACCAAAGAAAATATTTATTGCAAACTTGTGTGATCCGGAATGGAGCATACAAGGAGGTTGCTGGAGAATAAACCACCTGGCTAAATGAATTAGAATAATTGCTGCTTCCATGGAGCGTAAGGCTTGCAAGACTAATTGTGCTGGAGGAGAAGAATGCAAAATCATTTCCATGACCTGGGATTTGAGGGTTTGTAATCTTGTTGAAGGAAGTGATGCTATCTGATTGACTGTGCTTAGACAAGCACCTATGAACTCCAGATTCTGCAGAGGTGTGAGCTGTGACTTGCTGTAGTTGACTGTAATGCCTAGATGGAGACATAATTGGAGCAAGTAGTTTCTTACTTGTTAAAGTAGATGCATGGACAGAGCAGTCAGGAACCAGTCATCTAGATATGGAAACACCCTGAATCCTAGCACACAGGTGAGATGCTACAACCTCCATGCATTTGATGAACACCCTGGGGGCTGTGATGAGGCCGAAGGGCAATGCTCTAAGCTGGTAATTACTGGCTCCCAGCCAGAAGTGCAGATGTCGTCTGAAACACCTGTTCATTTTGATGCGATAGTATGCATCCTGAAGATCTATCAAGCACATCCAATCATCCTTTCACAGCAGGGGCAAATGGACTGAACAGTCACCATCTGGAACCTTGAATATTTCACGTATTGGTTTAGTTTGCTGAGATCCAGGCTGGGTCTCAATTCTCCTGTCTTCTTTGGCACTAAAGAGAATCTTGAGTAGGTTTCAGATCCTATCTGGCCTGGGGGACCTTTTGGACGACTCTTTTTTGCAAGCAACTTTTCTATTTCCAAGGCTGCTGCCTCCCTCTGACTGGGTGGGACATTGGGGATTCTTTTCACCTTGTAGAAGGAATTTGGGAAAATGGCATAAAATAACCTCTGGGCATGATCCTATGCACCCAAGAATATTTTGTGATGGATGCCCAGTCTTCATGTTGTACAGATAAGCACCCCTCAACTGTATCCAGAGAACAGAAGCCAGGCAACCTTTCAGGAGTGACTCCTTTTACACATTATCTTCCTAGTGACCTCATCAGTGGGGTGGTGTAGTGAGGTATTGGAAGTGACAGGGGAAGTCCTGAGGGACTGACCAGACTTGAACAGGTTGGCTGCCCCAATGGGATAGAAATGAAAGGCTCAGAACTGAGACCCAATGGTGGAATAAATATAGGATATGAAGGGGACAAGGAAAAGTAAGAAATATAAGAATAATACAATAAAAAAAAACTTACAGCCCTGCTAAAACAGCACCCAACTGCTCAACAGAGAGACAAGATCCATGTCTGAGCTATATGATGGGAAATAAGATCTGCGGTATGTTAAGTTAGTGGGGCATTATGGGTAAAGGGAGGAGCTCTACAGTTGGACCTGGAAAAAAGCAGATGAGCCGGATCTGAAGTCAGATCAGAGACCTATCAGTTGAGGAATGAATGAAAATGGCAACATCAGATCATATATTTAAGTCATAAAAATACTTAAGTATTTAAACCATTATCATGAACTAATGATCTACAGTTATCCAGTGCTTGTTAGAAATGCTAAGATGAATCTGAAAACAGGCCAAAACAGATGGACTAATAATGACATTAACTTACAACACAATGGAAGAAGAAGATTACTTCTAGTTTAAAGGTAACTAGTTCCACGTTGAAAGATGTATTTGCCTCTTTCTTTAGCTATACAGTTTAAAGCTAGAGAAGGTGCAAGTGGTAAAGAAAACTGAGATGGTTTGCACAAGTCCATACAATGGATACCACTTTTAGTGCATTTGTGTGATTTCTTGAATGGTGTAAACATATTCAGCAGACTCTAGCCTCCAAATCACATTTTCAAGTAATGTTCACTCAGGTAAAAAGTAAAATAAAATGAGACCAAATTTTCAACACTAGAACAACTTCAAATTCCAAATAACTGGCTTAAAACAATAATAATAATGTACATATATAACACTGAATAAACTGTTTACAATAACTACCAAAAGTTTTTGATTTCATACATTGGACTTGATAAAATGTACAGATTTGTAGTACCTAAGTCAAAATATGTGTTAATGCCCAAAAAGTTTAAATCCACTGTAGTTAAAAAGCAGATACTCACTGCACACAGTTAACAGCAGCTGTAGCAGAAATAATGTTTTGCCATACATATTTAAAATGAAGCAAACTTTAGCTTAGAAAAATTATTAGATAATTTATGTGTATAACATACTCAACATATTTTCTTACTTCCAGCAGTTAGGGAAAAAATAAAACGCTACTCTACATGAAATAAAACAGAAGTAATCAGAGGTTGTGTAGCTTGTTTCATCTCTCTAAGAACTATTTTTATAAAATGACTCTCGGAAGTCCTACCTTCTTTTCCTCCATTAACATTTTAAAGGGAATCCTTAGGAGACTGTAACTATCACTGCTCTATAAACAGTAGTGAGGAGCTATACTTCTGCTGTTAGTTTTACTTGTCCCTTCTCCTATAATATTTTTAGAGGATGAGATCGCTGTTTGCCTATGGAGATGAACATTAAATCCCAGAAACCCAAATGATTTTAAACCATCTTTGGAGCTGTATATGGTCCCTGTATTTATTCTGATATTGCAACTTTCAACATAGACAACAGCAGCACGATTTAGTTATTTTTGCTAACAAATTATTTTCAGTTCTAAATTTCCTGATTTCATGAGATGGGGGACTGCAATACACTACCTATCCTCATACTCTTCCCTGTGACAAAGGTACCATCAACACACTTGTAACCCACTCATGGCCTTCAGCTGTGCAGACTCCCTTCAGGAGCTTAAACTTGTGTTGTTCACTTCCTACTTGCTACAGCATATTTAATGCTTGGTGCATTGTTTCTGCATAGTTTCAGCGAAACAGTAAGACAATGGGCCGATTCCAAAAGGCTTACTCACAGTAAGGTGTACTGCACCAACTTAAGGTAACTTATACTGAGAGCTGGTCTTTTGGAGTCTGGGCCCTGGTGTAAGCCTGTTTATAGATAGGCCTTAGACTGAAGTAAGTCACACATTAATAGCAAGTCTTTTGGAATCTAGCCTATTATTATTTTACTCTGTAAGTGATTGCACTTCATCTAAGACACAGTAGCCTCAGAATCAGAGATAGAATAACAAAGTATTGTTTGGGGGAGACACAAAAATTCTCCCGTTAGGCAGGTGACATTTGCACATAACTAGCTTACCTTCAAGTATGTATTTAGCTGTTATAAGTCACTTCTGTTTAATACATGCCTTGCATTTCAGTTTACAAGAGCTGTGTTTTGCTAAACAGATATGGAAACCACCAATGTCCTTCAACAGCTGCTCTTCTGATATCTGCCTAACCATGAGTCTTAGGGGAGCTACAAAAATCTCCCAGCACCCTGTGGGCATAAGGTACTGAAGTAACCCTGGATGGTATAGCACTTCAACACAAGACACACACGTGCACATATGTATAGGCGCACGTGTGCGTGCGCGTGCGCACACACACACACACACACACACACACACACACACACACACACACACACAAAAACACACACTCACTCACATGTAATTTGGAGGATCACTAATTCATCTACAACATGCATTTATACTGTGGTAGGAATAAGGTATACCCATTGACTGAAAACTTGCATCAATATTGGGAGGATATGCAAATTCCACGTAGAAAGCACTACAAAATGGAACAAAATTGGAGAACCAAGTACTGTAAAGCAATACTGATAATTGCTGCACCATGTGCAGCTCTGTTTCTTTTCTACTACGTACTGCTCAAGTCTCTAGTGAGCTGAAAAGAGGAGACACATACAGCTCTTTGCGTGAATGATTTGAGCAAAGTATATTAAGTAAATAAACACCTTTTCTGTCTAAAACATATATTCCACCTTTACCAGTATTAATCCAGTTTATAAGCAATATGTTTACTGCTGAAAAGAGGAAGCAATGGAACAGTTAATATAGAAAATTAACGCTAACCTGGTACGGGCCTGGCAAAATTGATTGTGCAGCTACCAAATATTTTAATATGGGCTCTTTAGCATTACATGATGTGCATGTTTCCCAACATGACCATTACTCCAAAAGAGCAAGACTGTGCACCAACCACTATCAGTAGTATTCAAAATTTACATACGGAAGTGCACACACACACACACACACAAACACACACACACACACACACACACACACACACACACACACACACACATGCGCACGCTCGCACGCACATGCGCACACACGCACACACACACACACACGCGCACACACACACACACACACACACACACACACACACACACACACACACACACACACACACATTTGACTGTCATTTTAAAGCTACAGTTAACTTCCTTATTTTAACTTGCTAATACAAACTGCCAGAACCTGTTTAGTTGTAGTTTTGCAGTAATTTCTATATTAGCTAAATCCTGAACTTATGATCTTTACAACTGTTTCTAATAGATCTGCTTGGAATTTATTTGTAGCCGGCTCTCTATGACGCACTTCTTGGCAAATCACTGAAATTTCGGATTCATTCAAACAGTATAAAATCAAATTTTTCCTTTAAACTGCTTAGTTCTATTACTCGGTTATTTAAACTGTATATAACTTTACCAGAACAGTGCAAATGCATAAAGAAGTGACTCACATGGTACTCAAGTATACAGTTAAGGTGTATATGCCACCAACCACCAGAGTTCTGTAAGCAGATCCAGAGTCACAAGGCCAGATGAAGAGCTGGGTGGGATGAAGCAGCCACATGGCTCTCATCTAAGGGTATGGAGTAAATACGCTATTACCATAAGCTAATTACACTAGATATTCACATCCTGCCCCCACCTCCCCATTAAGGAAACCATGGTAAAAAATTTCTCCAAAGCCAACTTCATGCTTCTTAAGACAGAAGTGGTGAACTTCATGACACCCATGCAGATGGACAATACAGTTACGACTACTGAATCCTACACAATTGTACTTTATAAGCACTTACATGAGTGAATGGATCGTGCTATCCCAAGATGATATCCTCCAAAAAAAGGAAGCCAATCTGGTGGTCCCCTGCCATAAACAAACTGTACAACAGAAGGAAGAAACTGTTGCAAAAGAGACTAAAATCCCATGAGTGGAGGAGCTCCCTGGTCAACCTCAGTAAGAAGCTGCGATCCCTGATAAAATCCTCCAAAGCTTGTTATGGAAACAAAATCACCACTGATTCTAAAGACAACTACAAAGCAATCTATAGCTATGTCAAGAATCTCAATGGCAACACTCAGATCTGCTCTGAGTTACTGCACAATGGCACTAAATATACAGACCCAACTGATATTGCCAACATCCTGGCAGATAGGTTCAGTGCTAACTTTACCCCCCTCTCACCCCCTAAAGAGCCCATCTCTATACCGGAGGAATGCAAAGTTCCTGTAATCACGGCTGCACAGGTAAAAACCATACTCTCCAAAGCCAAAAACACAGCATTCATGGGACCAGACAACATCCCAGGCTGCATTCTACACGAACTACAGAACGAACTGGCACCCCACCTAAGTACCATGTTCAATCATAGCCTCACCTCAGGCTTTGTGCCTGCTGAATGGCGCACAGCGATGGTTATCCCACTCCACAAGGAGGGAGCCACCACGGACCCTGAGAACAACTGCCCCATTAGCCTGACGAGCCTGGTCTGCAAAGTCATGGAATGTATCATCATGGAACTTATAAACAAAGACAATGGTAATCTCCAAACTCTGGACCCCACCCAGTTTGGGTTTGTAAAAGGGAGATCATGTCTCCTAAACCTAATAGACTTCTTTGAAGCAGTCACCAAAGCCGAAAACAAGGGTAAGGTGGTTCATACAGCCTATCTAGATCTTGCCAAGGTATTCGACACCATCTCCCACTCTGGAATTATAGATAAACTCACTAAACTAGGTATAAATCCCTACGTCAAAGGATGGGTTACCAACTGACACACTGTGAAAGTAGCAGACTACAAATCCGACTTCAGACCAGTGGCAAGTGGAGTACCACAGGGTTCAGTCCTGGGTCCTCTCCTGTTTGGTATCTACTTCTCTGAAGTACAGGCTAACACAGAAGGTCTTTGGCTAACGAAGTTCCCAGATGACTGAAAACTAGGAGCCATAATCAAAACTCCTAACGATGTGAACATCCTACAAAAGGGCCTCACTGAGACAGATGCCTGGTGTCAAAGCCATGGCCTCAAGCTCAATGCCAAAAAGTGCATTGTCATCCCCTTTGGTAAAAACTCTGTATCCATGAACTACAACATAGGTGGTAGTATACTTAACACCCAAAGTGTGAGAAGAGACCTTGGGACACAGGTGGACAGTTGTCTCTCTTTTGATAATCACATCGCCACAGTAGTTAGGAAATCCTTCTATGTGGCACACCTCATCACAAAAGATTTCTCATCCAGAAAAAAAGAGGTCATTGTTCCCCTCTACTCATCACTCATTAGACCCATTATAGTGTACAACGCCCCTTTTGGTATGTACCTCACAAGACATCTACAACAACTGGAAAGGCCGCAGAAATACCTCACAAAGAGGATCACCGGCCTCAAACACATGCCCTATGCAGACCGTCTCAAAAAACTCCAGCTTTACTCCGTCGCATATCGCCTACTCAGAGGTGATATCTGCCTAACATACAAAGCTATGTCAAACCCAGAGCTGTTGGACAGGCTCCAATTAAAGATATCCCAATCCCTCCGAGCTACACGCTCTAGGGACCTAAACCTTGTCAACACAAAAACAGAACATGCCGGAGGGATAGATTCCTGTTCCAGAGACTTCCCATACACTGGAATAAACTACCTATCTATATCAAACAAAGCTCCTCATTAGAACTCTTCAAGAAAAATCTTGATGACTGGATGGGAAATAGGAAATTCACCCCGGGGATCACCTCTGTGGCTCTGCTCGACAGTGGCACAGGAAAATAATTTTCTTGGGTGGCAAAAGCTAGGGTACCTTTTTGGCTGGGTTTGTGTAGGCCCCAGGGCCGATAGCTTAGTACCTACCTATGAACCTATACAAGCCTTTGAAGAACTAGTTAAGGATGTCTGCAGTACAGATGACTAAATTCCTCACTGATAATTAGTTTTCTACAGCACTGATGCGTTCAATTGCCCATGGCACTGAAATGAGAGAGTCAGAGTTTCTAGGCAGTTGCAGCTCCCAGATACTAAAGGCTCTAATGATGGCCTCCCACACA